>NC_057809.1:436133510-436136602 GCF_018294505.1 Triticum aestivum
GGAGCGGCCGAGTGGTGATGAGGTGACCAACCGAGTGGCGACGCGCGGAGCGGCCGAGTGGTGATGAGGTGACCAACCGAGTGGCGACGCGCGGAGCGGCCGAGTGGTGATGAGGTGACCAACCGAGTGGCGACGCGCGGAGCGTCCGAGTGGTGATGAGGTGACCAACCGAGGGCGCCAACTGTCGTGGTTCTAAGCCTGACAGTAGAGTGGGGGGTAGGTATGGAGAGGCAAGGTCCTAGCTATGGAGAGGTTGTAAGCACAAAGGATGTACGAGTTCAGGCCCTTCTCGGAAGAAGTAACAGCCCTACGTCTCGGAGCCCGAAGGCGGTCGAGTGGATTATGAATGTATGAATTACAAGGTGCCGAACCCCTCTACCTGTGGAGGAGGGTGGCTTATATAGAGTGCGCCAGGACCCTAGCCAGCCCACGCAGGAGAGGGTTTAAGGTGAGTTAAGTCTGGGGCGTTACTGGTAACGCCCCACATAAAGTGCCTTTACTATCATAAAGTCTACTTGATTACAGGCTGTTGCAGTGCAGAGTGCCTCTTGACCTCCTGGTGGTCGAGTGAGTCTTCGTGGTCGAGTCCTTCAGGCCAGTCGAGTGAATCCTCGTTGGTCGACTGGAAGGCGACCTCTTCTAAGGATGTCCTAGGGTAAGTTACTTGGATCAGGTCCATGATCCTACCCTAGGTACACAACCCCATCATTAGCCCCCGAATGGATCGAGGCTTCGAGTGAAGAAGGAGTTGATGTCGTTTCCGATTAACCTTTGCGCTCCGGTTGTGCGCTGTTCTGGACCAAAGAATCCCTTTGTCGACAGGAAACAAATTGCCGTCAGTCAACTTGATCCATTCTGTTTTTGCATCGAGTGATCTTTCAGGCTTCGACGATCTCCGAGCGACGGATCGCCGGAAACACCGCGCCTGACAGACTGATTTGTTGCTCGCGGATTCCGCGGGATGCGAAATTTTGGGGCGCGCGCGAAGCGGGGCGGACCGCGGCGTTCGGATGGGACGGGGCATGGACGCCTCGATCTCCGCGCCGCCTTTTTCGCCACGTATCCCGCCTGCATAACTATTCCAGATATGATTAGATCGCCCGGGCCCACCTGTCATCCACTCGGAAGGGACCTTATAAATGTGCCCGGCGAGGATTTCTGTGCTGCGCCTTAGCATTCTTCCCCTCTCTCTGCTTCCTTCCTCCCTGCTCAGCGTGCTCGCTCTCGCCCCCGCACCACTTCCCTTTGCGCATCTCGCCGGCGACCATGGCCAAGGAGAAGACGGCGGCGCTGGAGCGCGCAAAGAAGGCGTCGGCATCGGAGAAGGCGAAAGGAAGATCCACCAGCCGCGGAGGGTCCTCGTCCAGATCCCGCCTGCCGAAGGGCTGGGTCCAAGGAGACTGGATCCAGTCGACCATCACAGAGAATGACCTCCTCGACATGGCCAACGAGGGTTTGATCCCCCACGGAGCTGCGAGGCTTCCGGGGAAGGAGTGGCAGCCCCAGCCAGAAGAGGGTGAGTGTGTGCTTTTGGCCACCCATGTTGATCGCGGGTTTTCCTTGCCACCGAGTGTTTTCTTTCGTGGCTTTTTGAACTTCTTCGGAGCGCAGCTCCACCACTTTACCCCAAACTCCATTGCCTATCTTGCCGCGTTCGTGTCCATGTGTGAGGGTTTCTTGGGCTGTTGACCGCACTGGGGTTTGTTCAAACATATATTCACGTGTCGATCTCAGACCGTGAAGAAGGCGAGCCCAGGTGATGAGAGAACCCGAGTCGTCCAAATGTGCGGAGGCCTGGGGATTCAGGTGAGGAATAAGAGCACCTTCCCGCCCATGACCTTTCCCGAGTCCGTCAGAGGCTGGCAGTCGACTTGGTTCTACTGCCAGGTCCAGTCGACGCCAGGGCAGTCGAGTGGACTCCCTCCGTTCACCATGGACCGAGTGAGCAAGCCTTCCCCTCTAAAGCTGATTCCGGAGGAGAAAGCTGACGTGAATATGTTGATGGAGCGCGTGGTGCAGTTGGTTCGGGAGGGAGTGACGGGCATGGACCTCCTGGAGGTTTTCCTCAGGCGTCGCATCCAGCCTCTCCAGTTCCGGAGCCACTGCATGTGGTTGTACTGTGGGACCGAAGACGAGACTAGAGTCCATCCAGAAGCAGTCGACGATGTCACTCTGGAAAGATGGATGGTAGCCGTCACCGGAAACAAGGACAACCCACGCGGAGCCAGAAGGATTCCTCCACTCGACCACAACAGTGATCCAAATAAGGTACACTTGCCCTGCTCTCCACTGCATTCTTGTCGCATTCATCTCTGTTTACTCTGCCGACTGGTCGACTGATCATTGTCTTGATATCTGCTAGGCCCTCACCGAGCTGTACTCGATGCCCAATGGGGCACAAACTCCGACTGAGGAGGGTGAGGCGAGTGGGGGCGAGAGCCACGACGAGGAGGAATGGGACTCGGACGTTGCAGGGGACGACGACGACGATGATGATGACGACGGCGATGATGATGACGCCGAAGACGAGGAGGAAGAGGAGGAGGTCGTGCCACCGCGCTCGGAAAGGCGGTCGAAGCTCGTCCACGACCCTTCGACTGAACGTGGCAAGGGGGTTGTGACGCAGTCGACCAAGCGCCCTAGGACCACTTCTGGCAGTCCGCTGTTTGTTCTGTTGGATATGCTACCAAAAACTTTTCTTTTCCGGAATTTATATTAGTCACCCACTGGGTGTGTCGAATAAACTCCGTGTTAGCGGGGGCACGCTGAGTGCACCCGCTGGGTGTAGTCCCCAAGGCTAAGGTCGACTGCTGGCAGTCGGCCTTAGGCTTTATGATGTCAATCTTTCTGTCAGTCGACTGGTCGACTAGACTTCACAAACCGGTGGGGGCACGCTGAGTGCACCCACTGGGTGTAGTCCCCAAGGCTAAGGTCGACTGCTGGCAGTCGGCTTTAGGCTTTATGACGTCAATTTTTCTTTCAGTCGACTATGTCGACTGGATTTCACAAACCGGTGGGGGCACGCTGAGTGCACCCACTGGGTGTAGTCCCCGAGACTGTGGTCGACTGCTTGCAGTTGATCACAGTCTTAG
>NC_057809.1:436136632-436254864 GCF_018294505.1 Triticum aestivum
GCTTTATGACGTCAATTTTTCTTTCAGTCGACTATGTCGACTGGATTTCACAAACCGGTGGGGGCACGCTGAGTGCACCCACTGGGTGTAGTCCCCGAGACTGTGGTCGACTGCTTGCAGTTGATCATAGTCTTAGAGAATGCATCTCTCTTTTTTTTTTTTTGAGGTCGACTGGTCGACTTTGTCTTCAACAGGATTAGTGGGGGCACGCTGAGTGCACCCACTGGGTGTAGTCCCCGAGACTACGGTCGAATGCTTGTATTTGGCTGTAGTCTTAGAAACGTGTGTTTATCCCTTTTTCACTCGGAAGTGAATTATATTTGACATTTAGTCGATTGGTTCTTCGCAGAACTCCTGTGATCTTGTGGCTCGCTACTCAGAGCTGGAACAAAAACATACTCAAGTCGAGCTGAGCTTGAAGCTGGTTCAGGAGAAGCTGACAAAGGCAAAGGAGGAGACCGAAGGTATGTTTGGTGAGACCCTGACGACTGCTTTTCCCCTTGCTTGTTTCAGCATCTGATCTTGCTGTAACTTGCAGGTAAGGTAAGGGAGGCCCAGCAGAAGAAAGACCTTGAGCTAGCTGAGAAGATCAAGCTTGCTGACGAGAAGTTAGCTTCAGTCACCAAGCTCGAACAAGACAATACCAATCTGAAAGCTGCTCTTGGGATTGCCAACAAGGAGGTCAGTCGACTAAAAACTGACAAAGCTACCCTGACCGACCAAGTCAGCAAATTGACTGAGAAGAAAACTGAACTGGAGGCCTTCCTGAGTGGCCTTGCCAAGAAGTTGTTCCTTATGCTTGAAGGTAGACCTCCATGTTTGGCAAATATTTCCAATTGTGGCTTTTTCCATTCGACTATCTCCTTGACTTAGTGATCACCCTTGCAGAATTTTGTCAAAACTTTGAAGAAGAAACCAGCCGACTGGAGCCAAACCTTGACCCGGTCAATTCTCCGGTGAACGACGAAGTTGCCATGGATGTTTTCCGACTGGAGTCTCGTGTTGCAGCTGTCGTGGACTATCTCGCAAGGCTGAAGGCCGCCACATCTCGCATCGACTCGACGCTCTGGCCTGAGGAGACACTTCAGAATGACCTTGAGTCGCTGATGGCCCGCTTGAACACGATCCCTGGTCGAGTGCAGGAGTGGAAGAAGTCCTCGGCTCTGTGTGGTGCAGATGTCGCTCTGTGTCTGGCTCGAGTCCACTGCAAAGATGCGCGAGAAGAGAAGCTGGCGGCCCTTCGGGTGGCCAATACCAAGAAGCACGACTTCAGATCCTTTATGGAAACTTTCCTTGCAGCTGCCACTCGGATCGCCGACGGGATTGACCTTGATGAATTTGTTGCACCTTCCAGCCCTCCACAGGAGGGGTAAAAAACTTCTTCTGGCTCGACACTTTAAATTTGCCTCGGTATGCCGAGTGAAATTGTAACCGACAAACCTTAACAGGCTTGACGCCTGAGCACTTTCGGTTCCTTTAGATGTCGATTCAAACTTGGATTTGGTGCTTGAATACGATTGCCTTCGGCTCGGAATGTCTTTTGCAGGTTCAAAGCAAGGTGCCTGTGCTGCAATCGACTTATTCTTTAGTCCACTTAGACGAGCACTGGGCTGCAGCTAAGCCCTCCGAATGAGAGGGTTGCTCTCCACTTGGCAGAGTTTTTATACCTTAGGCGAGCGCTTGGACTGCAGCTAAGCCCCCGAGTGAGAGGGTTGCTCTTCACTCGGTAGGATTTTTGTAACTTAGGCGAGCACAGGGCTGCAGCTAAGCCCCCGAGTGAGAGGGTTGCTCTTCACTCGGTAGGATTTTCACAACTTAGGCGAGTGCTTGGACTGCAGCTAAGCCCCCGAGTGAGAGGGTTGCTCTTCACTCGGTAGGATTTTTATAACTTAGGCGAGCACGAGGCTGCAGCTAAGCCTCCGAGTGGAAGGCTGGCTTACCACTCGGTAGGATTTTGATAACTTAGGCGAGCACGAGGCTGCAGCTAAGCCTCCGAGTGAGAGGATTGCTCTTCACTCGGCAGGATTTTGATAACTTAGGCGAGCACAAGGCTGCAGCTAAGCCTCCGAGTGGAAGGCTGGCTTACCACTCGGTAGGATTTTGATAACTTAGGCGAAACGGATTCGCAGCTAAGCCTCCGAGTGGGAGCCTGGCTCACCACTCGGTAGGATTTTTACAACTTAGGCGAGTGCTTGGACTGCAGCTAAGCCCCCGAGTGAGAGGGTTGCTCTTCACTCGGTAGGATTTTTATAACTTAGGCGAAACGGATTCGCAGCTAAGCCTCTGAGTGGGAGTCTGGCTCACCACTCGGTAGGATTTTTACAAACTTAGGCGAAACGGATTCGCAACTAAGTCACCCACTGAGGGGAATTTTATTGGAAAATAAAAATAAAAAGTGACAGATATTGTGGAGGAACTATGACACTATTATTTTGAGGTCCATGAAGTACAAAAGTACTTTATTGCAACTCATCCGAGTGATAAAACTTAAGTGTAAAATGGGCGGAGTAGCTCCGCGTTCCAAGCTCGGGGCTCGTCGATATTATGCTCGACGTTGTAAAGACGGTACGCCCCGTTGTGGAGAACCTTGGTGACGATGAAGGGGCCTTCCCAAGAAGGAGCAAGCTTGTGTGGTTTGTGCTGATCCACTCGGAGAACCAAATCCCCTTCCTGGAAGGCTCGACCTCTCATATTTCGGGCGTGGAAACGGCGCAGAACTTGTTGGTAGATGGTCGATCGGATCAGAGCCATCTCCCTTTCTTCCTCTAAAAGGTCGACTGCGTCCTGCCGCGCTTGTTCAGCTTCTGCTTCGTTGTAGATTTCAACTCGAGGAGCATTGTGGAGAAGATCACTCGGCAAGACTGCTTCAGCTCCATAGACCAAGAAGAATGGAGTTCTTCCGGTCGACCGATTAGGCGTGGTCCGTAGTCCCCAGAGTACAGATGGAAGTTCGTCGACCCAAGCTCCAGCCACGTGTTTGAGATCACGCATCAGTCGAGGCTTCAGTCCCTTGAGAATCAGTCCATTAGCTCGCTCTGCTTGTCCATTCGACTGCGGATGGGCGACTGATGTGTAGTCGACCCGTGTGCCGTGGGAGTCGCAGAAAGCTCTGAATTCCTCTGAGTCAAAGTTCGACCCATTATCCGTAATGATGCTGTGCGGGACTCCATATCTGAATATTAGTTCCCTGATGAAGCTAACAGCAGTACCGGTGTCAAGGCTCTTGATTGGTTTAGCCTCGATCCACTTGGTGAACTTGTCGACTGCCACCAGTACATGCGTGAAGCCACTTCGTCCTGTTCTCAAAGGACCGATCATGTCCAGCCCCCAAACTGCAAAAGGCCAGACGAGTGGGATGGTCTTCAAAGCTGACGCAGGCTTGTGCGACATATTCGAGTAGAACTGACATCCCTCGCACTTATCTACTATCTCTTTTGCCATCTCATTCGCCTTGGGCCAGTAAAATCCGGCTCGGTATGCTTTGGCCACGATGGTCCGAGAGGACGCATGATGACCACAGGTCCCCGAGTGAATATCATTGAGGATGAGTCGACCTTCTTCTGGTGTTATGCACTTCTGACCGACTCCAGTCGCGCTTTCTCTGTATAATTGTCCTTTGATTACGGTAAAGGCCTTAGATCGACGGACGATCTGTCGAGCCTCTTCCTCATCCTCCGGAAGCTCTTTCCTCAAGATATATGCGACATACGGAATCGTCCAGTCGGGAATGACCACCAAAACCTCCATGATCAAGTCGACCACCGCTGGGACTTCAACTTCAGTCGGATCTGTGGCGCTCTTGGGCTGCGGAGTTTCTTCGGTGAAAGGATCTTCTTTGACTGATGGAGTGTGTATATGCTCCAAGAACACACCACTCGGAATGGCTTCTCTCTTGGAACCTATCTTTGCTAGATCATCAGCTGCTTGATTTTTCAGTCGGGGTATATGATGGAGCTCCAACCCCTCGAACTTCTTCTCCAGCTTCCTCACTGCACTGCAGTATCCAGTCATGGCTGGGCTTCTCACGTCCCACTCTTTCATCACCTGATTGACCACTAAATCCGAGTCGCCATAGACCATTAGGCGACGGACGCCGAGTGAAATGGCCATGCGCAACCCATATAGGAGGGCCTCATATTCTGCCTCATTGTTGGAGGAATCAAAGTGAATCTGGAGCACATATCTGAGCTTATCTCCTCTGGGGGAAACCAGGACAACCCCAGCACCGGAACCATTCAACATCTTAGAGCCATCGAAAAACATAGTCCAATGCTCCGAGTGAACTTCAGTCGGCTGCTGTTGTTCAATCCACTCGGCGAGGAAATCTGCTATCGCCTGGGACTTAATGGCTTTCTTTGCCTCAAACTTGATATCAAGGGGAAGAAGTTCAATCGCCCATTTGGCCACTCGACCAGTTGCATCTCTGTTGTGCAAAATCTCTGATAGTGGAGCGTCGCTGACGACTGTGATGGAATGGTCAGAGAAATAATGAGCAACCTTCTTTGTGGTCATGTATATTCCATACACAAGCTTCTGATAATGAGGATATCTCTGCTTGGATGGAGTCAAGACTTCAGACAAATAATACACTGGGCGCTGAACTTTGAGAGCTTTTCCTTCTTCTTCCCGCTCGACCATTAGCACAGTACTGACGACTTGTCCTGTGGCTGCGATGTAGAGCAACAGAGGCTCTTTGCTGATTGGAGCAGCAAGCACCGGCTGGGTGG
Source organism: Triticum aestivum (assembly GCF_018294505.1). Lineage (NCBI taxonomy): Eukaryota > Viridiplantae > Streptophyta > Magnoliopsida > Poales > Poaceae > Triticum > Triticum aestivum. Next base: position 436,141,360 of record NC_057809.1, read on the forward strand.
AGAGCAGAGCTTTTAGCTCGGCAAACGCTGCATCAGCTTCTGGAGTCCACTCGAACTTGTCAGCCTTCTTCATCAGTCGGTAAAGAGGCAGTGCCTTTTCACCGAGTCGTGAGATGAATCGACTTAATGCGGCCAAGCATCCAGTAAGCTTCTGGACATCGTGCACTCGCACAGGGCGTTTCATTCGGAGAATAGTGCCAATCTTCTCTGGGTTAGCGTCGATTCCCCGTTCGGAAACGAGAAAACCGAGTAACTTGCCACCAGGAACTCCAAATGTGCACTTTGATGGATTGAGCTTGATATCATACCTTCTGAGGTTGGCAAATGTTTCGGCGAGGTCAGCGAGCAGGTCGGAACCTTTTCGTGACTTGACAACAATATCATCCATATAAGCTTCCACATTCCGACTGATTTGGGTGAGTAGACACTTCTGAATCATTCGCATAAATGTGGCTCCGGCATTCTTGAGGCCGAATGGCATGGTGATATAGCAGAAGCACCCGAATGGAGTGATGAAAGCTGTTTTTACCTCATCGGGCCCGTACAGACGGATCTAGTGGTACCCGGAGTAAGCATCTAAAAAAGACAACCTCTCGCATCCCGCGGTCGAGTCAACAATTTGATCTATGCGAGGGAGAGGAAAGTGATCTTTCGGGCAGGCCCGGTTGATGTGCTTGAAATCAATGCACATTCGGAGCGACTTGTCCTTCTTAGGAACCATGACGACATTAGCGAGCCACTCGGAGTGGTATATCTCTCGGATAAATCCTGCCGCCAACAGTCGAGCCACTTCTTCACCGATGGCCTTTCTCTTCTGGACGGCGGACCGCCGAAGATGCTCTTTGACTGGTTTTGCAGACGAGTCGACTCTTAGGCGATGCTCAGCCAGTCCCCTGGGAACACCTGGCATGTCAGCGGGCTTCCATGCAAAAATGTCCCAGTTCTCACGGAGGAACTGGATGAGCGCTTCTTCCTATTTTGGGTCGAGTGTTGTGGAGATGCGGGTCGGAGCTGCTTCGGGGTCGGTCGGGTGAATGTGAACAGGCTTCGTCTCACTGGACGACTGGAATGCAGACTCTGTGGCGGGCTTCTTGGATCGCAGCAAGTCACTCGGATCTGCGTTTTGCTTGTATTCTTCGAACTCGACCGCTGTCACTTGGGAATCGGCAATCTTGGAGCCCTTCTGAAAGCACTCCTCTGCCTTTTTCCTATCACCGGTGACAGTGATCACACCTTTGGGACCGGGCATCTTCAATTTGAGGTACACGTAACATGGTCGAGCCATGAACCGTGCATAGGCTGGTCTCCCCAAAATGGCATGATATGCACTTTGAAAATCCACGACCTCAAACGTCAACTTTTCTTTGCGAAAATGCTTCAAATCACCAAACACTACGTCCAAAGCTATCTGGCCGAGTGACTCGGCCTTCTTCCCTGGTATAACTCCATGGAAGCTCATGTTACTAGTGCTCAGTCGGGACATCGGAATGCCCATTCCTTTCAATGTGTCTGCATACAATAAGTTCAGCCCACTTCCACCATCCATCAGCACCTTTGTCAGTCGAGTGCCTTCGACAACTAGATCGACCACCAAAGCTTGCCTCCCGGGGGTGGCAATATGAGTCGGGTGATCAGATTGGTCGAATGTGATGGGTGTTTGAGACCACTTCAGATAATTTGCCTTTGCTGGGGCAACCATGTTCACCTCTCGGTTAATCACTTTCAGTCGACTTCTGCTTTCCACATCTGCAAAGATCATCAGAGTGGAGTTGATATGCGGATATCCTCCCTCACTGTCCTCTTTGTCTTCGGCCTTGTCCGACTCCTTCTCCTTGTCCTTAGACTGTTTTCCCTGAAACTGCTGGATCAGGAGTCGACATTGGCGAGTGGTGTGCTTTGGGTAAATGATATTCCCCTCTTCATCTTTCTTCGTGTGAATGTGACACGGCATATCCATCACGTCGTTCCCTTCTTTATCCTTTACCTTCTTGGGGTTCCAGGATCCTTTTGGTTTCCCCTTAAACTTTCCTTGAGTCACGGCCAGAGCCTCTCCAGGAGCTGTCGGTTCAGCCTTCCGCTTCTGTTTCCGACTGGTGTTTCCTTTTTCCGACTGACTCGGCTTGTGCTTGCCGCTTCGGAGTCGGTCTTCTTCTTCGCCGTTGGCGTACTTGGTAGCAATCTCCATCATCCGACTCAAGGTCATGTCACCGGTTCGACCAAATTTCAAACTTAGTTCTCTGTTCTTGACGCCGTCTTTGAAGGCGCATACTGCCTGATGATCAGAGACATTTTCCACAGTGTGGTGCAAAGTGATCCACCTCTGAATATACTCTCTGAGAGTCTCATTAGTTTTCTGCACGCAGACTTGCAACTCTGTCAATCCCGCTGGTCGCTTGCAAGTCCCTTCAAACGTTCTGACGAACACTCGGGACAGATCTTCCCAAGTGTAAATGCTGCTAGGAGGTAATTGAGTCAACCATGCCCTGGCAGAACCTTCCAACATGAGGGGCAAATGCTTCATGGCCACCTCGTTGTTCCCACCACCGATCTGAACTGCCACTCGGTAGTCTTCAAGCCAAGTTTCAGGCTTAGACTCACCAGTGAACTTGCTGACTCCTGTTGCCAACCTGAAATTGGGGGGGATAACTGCGGCTCTGATAGCTCTGCTGAAACATTCAGGACCAGAAACATGTACTCGACTGCTCGTGGGTACATCTCTGTCGAGTGCGCCTCGATGGGCTCTGTTCCGGTCGACCAACCCTTGCACGATAATGGATCGCGCGTCGAAGCCTGGCTCTCTGGGGTCAACTGGAACCCTACGCCCTGTACTGTACTGACGCCTATCATCTGGCTGCCGAGGAGCGTAAGACCCACCCCTCGGAGGGGAATAGGGCACTCGACGCCTATCATCTCGGTCAAGTCTGTCGCCATATTGATCTCGCTGATTCTCACGCCCTTCGCGCCGCGGAGGCGATCTGGGGCTGTGAGCCGACTGAACCGTATTCACAGTGACAGATTGATTGTGAATTCTGTTGCGCGACTGAGACACGGCTGAATTCTGATCTCCTGCTGCCCGGAGCAGATCCCTGATCTGCAGCAAACCTCTGCCAGCTTCCGACTGCGAAGGCTGAATGGACTCTGCTATACGGGTCGCAGCTGCTAAATTCTGAATTGGGGTTCGATATACCTGAGTCGGCGGGAAGAGTTGACGTCGACTGATGTCGGGAACTCGTTGCCGCGCGCGATCGTCGAGTGCTCGCTGAAGGTTCTCCAGTCGAGTGCGCTCGGCCAAATTGGCCAGACGCGCCTCCTCCAAGGCACGAGCCTCGGGGGTTTCTCCTGCGATGGGAATACGCAGGGGATCCTCGTTGCTGCGGCGAAGCTCTTCTCTTTGCAGAGAGTCGAGTGGCTCGGGCTGGTACTCTTCGTAGTCTCGTGCAGGGTCGCCGCCGTCACCTGCTCCACCACCACGGGCGAAGCCAGGAGGGCTGTGGGGCCCGTCGACCATCAAGATTTCCGCCGCTGGATCACTGCTTCCGCACTCGGATGCAGTCTCTCCGGAGCCAGTCGACTGATCGAACAAGCCGTAGAGAGATTCGTTGGGCTCGATTGCCGCAACTTGTGTAGTGGCCAATTGGCGAGCCACCGCGTGACTCACCCATCGCTGAAGCCTCGACCGGCCTGAGCGCTTGCGCTGGCGGGAGACCGGGAGGGTGGACGATGGAGGAGCCGACCGATACTGGGTCGACGGTTGCCGCAGCAGAACGCCGCGGACACATGCGCGAAAATGCGTCGCACCGCGGACGGGGAGCGCGTCTACGTCGAGTGGAGCCTCCTGGAGCCATGCGGAGTCGTCGGCGATGAAGGTGAGAGTGCCGAGACGGATCTCTTGACCCTGGACCAAAACTCCAGCAGACACCATGATGAGAGTACTCGGAAGAATCGCAACTTCTCCACAAAATCGCTAAAACACCTGCCCCACGGTGGGCGCCAACTGTCGTGGTTCTAAGTCTGACAGTAAGAGAGGGGTAGGAGAACGGAGCATGATCTATCAAGATGCATATGGGTGACACGGTGGTTTTAGCGAGTTCGGGCCTCTCACGGTGGAGATAACAACCCTACGTCTCGTGCTCCGGAGAGGCTTTGTTTTATCTGAGTATATATTCGGAGATTACAATATGTGTGTGAGAGAGAGGAACGGATCCCCATGCCTGAGCTGAGTCCTGAGACTAATGGTGAAAAGAGAGAGAGGTGGAAGAAGAGCCCCCCAAGTCTAGTGGTGGGGGTGGCTTATATAGAGCGCGCCACCCCCTCACCTCCTATGTTACAAAGTGGGGTATGAATGCCATAATGCCAGCCCGCTATTAAGCCCTCACTATTAGAAAGATGCCGACTGCCTTGCTGCCTGCTGGTCTTCGTATATCCGAGTGAGTCGTACGGTCGAGTGGTGAACCGTCATCCGAGTGGATGGTATGTTTCTTGGTCGAGTGGACAGTATGCTGCTTGTCCGAGTGGATAGTGTGTCTGTATGAAATTGACCTGGACCCACATGTTGTGTGGACCCCATGCTTCATGATATTTCGACCCTTCGTGGGCCTACCTGTTATGTATATCCCCAACACCGAGCGCTGTTGGGCCAGGCCCAAGACAGGGCACGGGCACACGCGGGCTGGGCCACGCCAAATCTTGCTCCGTATCCACCGCACTCTCCCATAATGGCACGCGTTGAATGCGGTATCGTGGGAGAGATCGTGGGTGGTCGTTTATTTGGAAGGCCGAAATGTCCGCCCCGTCCCTCTTTATAAGCAGAGGAAACAAAGGCAGTTCGTTCCCCCTCGCTGGTTGCTGCTACTTCTTCTTCACAAACTCCGCCGCTCCCCCCTTCTTCTCGAAGCCGAGAGAGCAGCGCTCCGCCCCCCATTGCTACCAGCATCACCACGCCGACGACCTTCCCCACCACCTCCGCCATGGCCCCGAAAGCCGACAAGGGAAAGGGTGTGAAGTCGGCCGAGGCGCAGCGGCTCGCGGCGCTGCGGAAGGAGCGAGCGATCTTCACCCCCCAGCTCGGCGTGCAGGAGCTGAGGGAGTACTTCTACCTCTTTTGGGCGACGGAGACGCGTGCGCATCCGCGCACGAGGGTACTCCCGGCCGCTGCCTCGGAGTTGGCTCCAAATGGGTACCCGTTCTTCCCGCTATTCTTCTATTGCGGGCTCTGCCCGCCCTTCTCGGAGTTCTTTTGTGACATTATGAACACATATGGCTTCCGCCTCCTTGACTTCACCCCCAATGCTGTCCTGACCATGGCAGTTTTCGCACACTTGTGCGAAAACTTTGTCGGAGTCCACCCTAGTGTTGCCCTTTTTCGCCACTTCTTCATACCTCGGGTAGAGAGAGGAGAGCCGCTTGCCGGAGGGATTGCCTGGGTCTCGAGAGTCGGCAAGAAAGAGGCGTACTTGGAGGGTGAGCTTCGCAGCAAGTGGGAGGAGTGGAGAGCGGAGTGGTGCTGGATCGTTGAGGAGAATCCGCAGCCCTTCACCGACGTGCGCCAAACTCCAATAGTGCGCGGCAATGACTGGAGCAACGTGGCCCCGGAAGACGAGAGGCTGAAGATCGCCATCACTAGGATTCTTCGCCTCAGGCTTGCCGGGCTCACCGTAGGTGCTGTCGGGGCAGATTTCCTCCGCCGCCGCATTGCCCCCCTGCAGGAGAGGGGGAGGCCCGCCTGGGAATTCAAGAATTCGGCGGACATCAAGAGGCTGCGGCCGGGCCTCAACTACAACTTCACCGTCTTGGAGTTGGACGCAATGCTCTTGGAATTATTCAAACGCGACCCCCAGCACCCATTCACACTGCCGAGGGGCGTAGTTCCTTTGTGCAATAACTCTTCGCTTGACCGGATCCGCGCCATGATGCCGTTGTGCGATTCACACGGCATCGTCCCAACTTGGCAAGAGCCTGCGGATGACATTGTGCAAGCGTTCTTCGACACCTTTGAGGAAGTACCAGTCTGTGCTGACGAGCAGAAGAGCCTCACCCGTGACACCACCGACGAGGAGCTGCAGCTCATCGCTACTAGGGCGGAAGAGGCTGCGGTCACAGCTGCTGCGGGTGTGTTTGGGTTTACTGTGGAGGAGGCGGAGGCTGCAGAGGCGGCAAACCTTGCCGAATGCGCGGAGTTCATGGGCGAGGAGGAGCCTACCGGTTCCGAAGCCGAGCCGAGCGAGGCCGGCGAGGAGGAGGCTAAGCCTTCAGAGAACTTGCCGCAGGCGGAGCCCCCGGCCCCGCCAAGGAGGCGCCCTCGCAGGGCCGGGGACGCAGCGGGGGGGGCAGCCGGCTCCACAGCCACCGAGCCGCACGACGCGCTCAACCGCGGCAAGCAATGTTGCCGCGGGAGCGCCTCACGCCACAACGGCAACTGGAGCGGGATCTTCCCGGGCCACTGCCACTGCCCCCGCCAAGCGGGCAAGGGATCCTACTCCTCCACCTCGCCGCACCGGAGGAGGGCCGGACTTCGATCTTTCCGCGCTTAGCTCCGACGAGGAGGAAGAAGAGTGAGTTTCTTTGGTGCTCTTGTAGTTCTCCAGTCTTGCTGTTTATATCTTGTATCTGACTTGCTCCAATCTGGACTCCTTTCTTTTCAGGACGCTGGCCCAGAGAGCGGCGAAGAGGGCCAAGGCCGCGGTGATCGTCATCGAGGATGACCCCATCGTGTCAGCAGGAGGTGGGCCCGAGACCACCTTGACGGACCGGGCAATTACCCCTCAGAGCAGCCCTCAGCGCAGCCCCCAGCGTAAGTTTATAGTTTAGCCTTCTGCTGTCGGGCGCGCTTGAGTGCTTTTTCCTTTGTTGATATCTTGCTTGTTGACTTGTGCAGGAGCAGAGCAGCCTCATCAGGAGTGCCCAGAGGCCGGTCCCGAAGTGCCACCTGCTTCGACTGCGCCGCCAAGGGAGGAGTCCCCGGCAAGGGAGCGCTCTCCGGCAAGGGGGGACTCTCCAGCAAGGGACGGAACTGCTGATCCTGCGGCGACCGAGGCCGCAACTGAAGATCTTGGCGCAGGTAATCCACTTGCCCAGAAACTTTCCCTTGGGTTCTGCTTCTTCCATTTTTCCTTTCTTGAATTTTTGATTGATTTTCCTCCCTTCCTCGTTCTTCAGACCCATCTACGGCTGAGCCAATGGAGACAGAGGGCGCCGACGAGGAAGGTGCCGGTGCTGATGAGACCGCCGGCGAGGAGGCAGCCGGGGCTGCTGCTACGGAAGCCGGCGAGGGGTCGGGCGATCGCACTGACGACCCTGAGGCCGCAGGAGCGCGGGGTGCTGCGCCGACCGCCGAACCCTTTGCCGCTTCTGCGGAGCCGGGCTCCGAGGAGCCCCAGCCCGGCGCCTACTTGAAGGCCGGTGACAATATCTTCATCAAGCTACCCTGGGCGTCGAGCTCCAGGGCGCCGGTCGAGGGGGAGACTTTTGACGGGGAGGTGCTCGCCTCTGCTGGACTGTCATTGGTTGACGCGCCCGGCAGCTGCAGCGGCGAGCCTGAGGAGGAGCAGCTGCTGCGGAAGCTGCTGTCACTCTACCACACCCGGCAAGCCAAGCTGGCTTCCCGGGAAGCGCTTGTCGCGAAGGCGGGAGTTGACATGGAAAAGCGCGTGGAGGAGCTCCGGGGCCAAAATCAAGAAGCTCTCCGGTCCCTGGCGCAGGAGCGAGAGTGAATCGACAAGGAGCGCACGGTCTTTCTTCTCGAGAAGGCCGAGGCTGAGGAGGAACAAAGGCTGGCCGCCGAGAGCAAGCAGTCCACGCGGGAAGGTGAACTAGTGCAGCGGAAGGCCCACCCTCGACAGCTACGAGGAAGAGCTACCGCCGAGCGCGAGGCGAGCATTTGGCGGGGCCGCTCAAGGAGGCAAAGGACGCCGCGGCAACTGCAGAGGCTGCCAAGAAAGAGCTAGAGGAGAAGGTGGCGCAGCTGGAGGCCGATATTGGGAAGAGCGGCGAGGAGCTTGCCGCGCTCAAGCATGAGCGTGAGAAGGATGCTGCCGCCCACGGTGAGCTGCAAGGCCTGCTCGTTGAGAGGGGCAAGGAGCTCAGCGCTGCCAAGGATTCCAAAGCAGACCTGGAGCTGAAGCTGGCCACCCTGACGCAGACGCTGGAGGCCGCCAAGGAGCAGGAGAAGACCTTGTCGGAGAAGGTCAAGGCTGACGCGGCGCTGCTGGAGAGCATTGCAGTTACCCAGAACTCGTTCAGAGACACAGTGGAGCACTGGACCGAGGGTCTGGTGAACATTGCCGCAGTCATCAACGAGGAGCTGGCGCAGCTGGGGATGGAGGACTTTGGGTATCCTTCCGACGAGAGTCTTCAACCCAACGCCAAGCTCAGCCTATTCTTCAAGGGCATGGCGACGGCACTCCAGCGGCTCCGAGAGAGGATCCCAAAGCAGCTGGCCGACGAGTCGCGCAAAATCTGCGTCGGGGTTCTCCAGAAGGTGCTGATGAAGGTAGCCTTCCGCAATCCAGGCCTTAGCTTCATCAACGTCCTCAGGTCCTTGCCGCCTGACGCTGATCTGGATGCACTCAAGGCCCTTGTCGCACCCATTGTGGACAAGGTGAGCGAGATCAAGAGAGTCGAGGGCGGACGCGTAGATTAGGCCGCCCATTTCTTCTTCTCCCTTGTCGCTGCTAATCATGTTATGAAGACAGTCTGTTAGAGCTGTGACAAGTTATCTTGTAATATAACTTTATTTCTGTTATCAATTGCTATGTTATTTCCTCTACTAGATTCCTTCCTTTGTATGTTTTTACCCTACGCTTCTAGGGAACTTGTCGGCGCAGGCGCCCGAGCCGCGAGCGCTGAGTGCGGAACTTCAGCAGCCTGCTGGCGGCGTTGCTTCCGACAAGAAACCTTGTCGCGACTAGATGCAGCATGCTTAAGCTGTTGAGCGGACTCGAAACAAAGTAAGGGCGCAACTAGCCACGAGTTGGTTCCTCCGCGCACAGGTTTTCCATACAAAGCAGGGTCGTTCGAGGAAGATAACTCAAAATTTTAAAAGTGATTGCTCAAACTTTGGCAACTTAGCTTTTCTGTCATTTGCTTCCCGGTAAGGCAAGTCTTTGCTTGAACGACGTCCGGCCCATACCACAATCTTCTCCTTCCCCCCGGCAAACTTGTGTGCGAGAGAACCTTCTTTTCCTTTAAAGAAAAAGAAAGAAGAGAAAATAATAATATGGAGCTCTTCGGCTTGTTATTGCTTACCGGAGGTAGGTGCTGCACAAAGTGTCAGATAACACATGCAAATATAAAGTAGAAAGCATGAAATTGACAAGATGTGCGGAGCACATGAGCTTTACTTATGCACGGGATCTGCGCCCAGCTTTGTACAAAGGATTACATGCAACATCGGCAAGACTTGTACAAAAGGTGGTTGCCAGAACAGGTTCCGGAACCGCGCCCTACGGGTAAAACTTACGAAGATGCTCAATGTTCCAGGAGTTGCTCACCGGAATGCCATCTTTGGTCTCAAGGCGGACAGCACCAGGCCTAGTGACTCGTTTCACCCGGTAAGGGCCTTCCCACTTCGGCGTCAACTTGTTGGAATACTTGGCAGACTGAATGTGCCGAAGAACAAGGTCGCCTTCCTCAAAGCTTCTGGCATTAACTTTGCGACTATGGTAGCGGCGCAAAGCTTGCTGGTATCGAGCAGCTCGTACAGCAGCCTGAAGACGGTCTTCCTCAAGGAGCAGCGCGTCGTCTTGCCGCAGCTGTTCTTGCTCAAGCTCATCATAAGCGAGCACTCGAGGTGATCCGTATACGAGTTCCGTGGGGAGAACTGCCTCTGCTCCATAGACTAGAGCGAAAGGTGTCTGGCCAGTGGCTCGATTTGGCGTCGTTCTGATCGACCAAAGAACCACCGGCAGCTCCTCAATCCAGTTTCTTCCGCACTTGTGCAACCTATCGAAAGTCCTGGTCTTGAGCCCGCGCAGCACTTCAGCATTTGCCCTCTCTGCTTGACCGTTGCTTCTCGGATGAGCAACAGAAGCGAAGCAGACCTTGGCGCCAAGGTCTTGGACGTACTGCATGAAGGTGCGGCTCGTAAATTGCGTGCCGTTGTCGGTGATGATCCTGTTAGGGACCCCGAAACGGCAAACAATTGACCTGAAGAACTTGACTGCTGACTGTGCTGTCACCTTCCTCACTGGCTGCACTTCTGGCCACTTTGTGAACTTGTCGATTGCGACGTACAAGTACTCAAAGCCCCCGACGGCTCAGGGGAAAGGGCCGAGGATATCGAGCCCCCAGACCGAAAATGGCCAGGATAAAGGGATCGTCTGGAGAGCTTGAGCTAGCTGGTGTATCTGTTTGGAGTGGAACTGGCACGCATCACACTTGGTTACTTGTGCAGTTGCATCCTGGAGGGCTGTCGGCCAAAAGAAACCTTGTCGGAAAGCTTTGCCGGCAAGTGCTCTTGGACCTATGTGGTGGCCACATATGCCTCCATGTATCTCCGCCAACAGCTTTTGTCCATCTTCCCGGCGAATACACTTCAATTTCACACCGTTGAGTCTTCTTCTGTACAGCATGCTATCGACAAACTGGTACATACTTGACTGCCGGGCTACTCTTTCCGCTTCTTCTTGCTCTTCGGGAAGTTCTCCTGTCTGAAGGAAGTGGACAATCTGTTGTGCCCATGCTGGAGCTTGTGGCTCAACAACAAGGACTAAAGGCACATTTGCTGCTGCGGGAACATCCGCTTCTATGGCAAGGGCTTGCGGCCCTGCTGGAGCTTGATGTTCCCCGGCAAGCTTGCCGGAGCAAAACTTGTCGGGAGCGTCTGCTTCAATGGAACAAACCATAAGGCTTGCCGGAGCAGACTGCCCCTCAGCATCCTTGGTGTTGATCTTGGGGACTTTCTTGGCGGCTGCTTCGGGGAGCTCTGCCGGAAAGTAGTCGCCGGAAACCAACTTCCTCTTCTTGCTTTGTCCAGTTGAGGGCGTTACGGATTGTTGAGTCAACTTAAGCACAAAGATCCCTGGTTCCACAGGTAACTTTAGTGCGGCGCACTTTGACAGGCCATCAGCAATATCATTTTGAGCTCTTGGGATATGCTCCATTTGTAGGCCGTCAAAGTGCTCTTCTAGCTTCCTCACTTCATCAACATACGCTTCCATCAACGGACTCTGGTAGTTCTTGTTCACTTGTCGGACGACAAGCTGTGATTCTGAGACCGGCAAGCAATCCTTCATACTCTGCAGTATTGTTGGTTGCTTGCTCTTTGGGAAAGTGCATCTGGACTACGTACTTGAGGTGCTCTCCGGTGGGTGCGACAAGCAGCACGCCTGCACCGACGCCTTGCAGCGAGAAGGCACCATCAAAGTACATCAGCCACTCTTTCCTTGCCTCTTTGACGGGGATGCTTGTTTCTGAAATTTCTTCATCTGGGGTTGGCGTCCACTCTGCTATGAACTCTGTCAATGCTCTGCTTTGGATAGTTGAAGTGCTCTCAAACTTGAGGCCAAAGCTTGACAGTTCCAGCGCCCACTCGACAATCCTGCCCGTTGCTTCTGGATTTTGCACTATCCTCTTGAGGCCATAAGGAGGCCGAAAAGCAACTTCTGCACACCAGAGTACCTTGATCTAGCCCGCTGCAGAACAGAACTGACAAAGTAAACTGGGCACTACACCATTCTCCTTGGCATCTTATCATGTTCCTGCGCAAACCCATGTTTGTCAGGACCAGAGCTTGTCGGAGAAGCCCCCTGCTTGTCGCTGGATGGGTCTGCCGTGGTTGCTGGCTCATCATCCGCCTCCCTCTACGCCACTAACGCAGCACTAACCACTTGATTGGTTGCCGCTATATACAGCAGCAACTTCTCTTGCGGCTTAGGTGCGACTAGCGTTGGAGTGGAGGACAAGTATCTCTTCAAGTCCTGCAGTGCAGCCTCCGCTTCCGGAGTCCATTTCATTGGACCTGCCTTTTTCAAAATTTTGAAAAATGGCAGGGCGCGCTCAGCAGATCTAGAGATAAACCTGCTGAGAGCAGCCACGCAACCGGCAAGCCTTCGTACATCCTTGACGCGCTTTGGTGCATCGATCTGTTCAATGGCTTTGATCTTGTCGGGATTGGCTTCAATTCCCCGCTGAGACACGAAGAACCCGAGAAGCTTGCCGGAAGGGACTCCAAACGCACACTTCTCAGGGTTAAGCTTGAGGTTGATCTTGCGCAGGTTTGCAAATGTTTCGTCTAAATCTTGAATCAAGGTTGCTTTGTTCTTGCTCTTGACCACTATGTCATCCATGTAAGCTTCCACATTTCTGTGTATTTGCGTCTCAAAAGCATGGTGGACTACCCTTGCGAATGTTGAACCAGCATTCTTCAAACCGAAAGGCATCCGTACGAAGCAGTAAGTGCCACACGGGGTGATAAATGCGGTTTTCTCTTCATCTTCTTCTGCCATGAAGATCTGATGGTATCCTGAGTATGCATTAAGAAATGAAAGCAAATCACATCCGGCTGTGGAGTCAACAATCTGGTCAATACGCGGCAAGGGAAATGGGTCTTTGGGACAAGCTTGATTAACATCAGTGAAGTCAATACAAAGTCTCCATTTCCCGTTAGCCTTGCGCACAACAACAGGATTGGCCAACCACGTGGGATGGAGTACTCCTCTGACAAGGCCTGCTGCTTCCAGCTTCTTAATTTCTTTTGTGATGAATTCTTGGCGCTCTACTGCCTGCTTCCTGACTCTCTGCTTGACGGGCCGCGCATGAGGACAGACGGCAAGGTGGTGCTCAATTACTTTCCTGGGAACACCAGGGATATCAGACGGTTGCCACGCAAACACGTCGACATTCGCCCGCAGGAAAGCAACGAGCGCGCTTTCCTATTTAGGGTCAAGAGTGGCGCTGATGGTGAAGGTACCACCAGTGCCATCCTCCTTGGTGGACACCTTCTTGGTCTTAGGTGGAGCTGCCATTGCCTTCTTACACTTGCCGGTGGAACGTTGTACGCATAGTGAGAGGCTGCCATTTGGCATTTTCAGTACGTTGTACGCATAGTGAGAGGCTGCCATGAACTTGGCAGTGCCGGTCGGCCAAGGATTCCATTGTAAGGCAACGTCAAACGTGACCCTCTCGGTCCTGAAGTTCAGCTCGCTGCCAAATGTTACCGGCAACGTGATCTTTCCCTTTGGCTTGCTCCTTCCTGGGTTGATTCCTTGAAATGTGCCGGTCTCTTCGAGCTCGCTGTCAGGGATCTGGAGTTTCTGGAGCACCGCGGAGGAGATCAGGTTCAAGCCGGCCCCACCGTCAACTAGCATCTTAGTGACCTTGAGGTTGCGGATTGTTGGTGAAACCAACATCGGCAAGCACCCGACCGCAGTTATGCGATCCAGGTGGTCCTCAATATCAAAGATGATAGGCGTGCCGGACCATTTCAGAGGCTTGCGTGACTCGACGGGTGGTTCTGCTGCATTAACTTCCCGCACCCACTGCTTGAGCTGGCGGTGCGAGGCATGTAGAGAAGCACCACCGTCAACGCACAGGACCTCTGTGGCTTTCTGGAACTCCTGCTCGTCAGTCTCCTGATCATCCATATCTTCATCTTCGTTATCATCTTCATCCTTGTCGCGGCCACGGGGAGGTCTATCTCCTTGCCGCTGCTTGGCCTTGCCGCGGCGTCCTCCTCGGCCAGGACGTTTCTTGCCAGATCCACCAGCTCCTTCCTGGGCCTTCTCTTTGTCGCGCCGCTCGTATTCAGCTTTCTGTTGCTCAACAAGCTGCTCGACTCTCTTACAGTTCTGAAGATCATGGCCCTTGGTGTGGTGAATCTTGCAATACTGCTTGTTGGTGCTGTCCTGCTTGTCGGCGACCGCCACCTCCGCGGCAACCTCCTTGTCGGAGTCACCAGCTTTGGCTTCCTTGGCGCCACCACCGTTGTCGGACTGCTCAACAACTAGCACTTCTTTGCCTTTCCTCCTTCTGTTGTTCCGCCGCCGAATTTTCCTTGTCGGGGCAGCATCTTCACTGTCAGATCCTCCTGCTCCTATATTTTCTCCGGGGAGTCTCCTCCCTTCCTCAGCACACGCACACTTGTCGGCCAGTGCATATAACTCACTGACGTCCCTGATCTTGCACATCGCCATTTCCTCCCGCATCCTGCGGTTCAGCACGTTCTGATGGAACGCGCTGATCACCGCAGCAGGGTGGACGTCTGGGATGTTGTGCTGCACACTACTGAATCTCTGAATGTACTTGCGCAGGGGCTCTCCTTCCTTCTGAGCGAGCAGATGAAGATCACTCTCCTGGCCATGAGGCTTGTGTCCGCCTGTAAAGGCGCCGACAAACTAATGGCACAGATCAGCCCAAGAGGATATGGAGTTGTCCAGCAAGTGCATGAGCCAGGATCTGACATTGGGCTTGAGCACCAGCGGGATGTAGTTGGCAAGGATCTTGTCATCTCGTCCCCCGGCATCTTGCACCGCAATGGTGTAGATGCTGAGGAACTCTGATGGATGCTTGAAGTTCTTTGTACTGGGCCACTGGACTTGCCGCAGCTCACGAGTGAATGCAGGACAACCTACCGCGTACGGCAGATCGCCTGGTTCCCCTGGCGCATTCATGTCAACAGAGGGCCCAGCGCGCTTGTCGGATTGACGTCGCGCTTCTCTTCGGCGCTCGATGCGGGTTCGAGCGTCTTCTTGTTGTCGATCATGAAGAACTTGGCGCTGATCGCGACGAGCTCGTGGATCCGACGATGCAGTGGAGTCGCTGTCGAGGTGGATCCGGCGAGTCAGCGATCTTGGCCTTCGGGGCGGTGATTGCATGGTAGTTGCACCTCCGCCCGTTTCGTCGCCACCGGCTCGCGTCCGGCGGTCCTACCGCAGCAGCGACGCGCTCGGCTGCCGTGGAGTGTCGCTGTTTGCGTAGCCGATGAGACACTGAATGGTGGCTCTCCATTCGTCGATCTTGTCCGACGTCGGAGGGTAATCTAGGAGAAGTTGAGCTCGTGCCAAAGCTTCTGCTGGAGTGGTGGGTAGCAGTGGCGGACGGTGCGAGGAGCGGGACGTGCTTGAACTTCTAACTATGTTAGAAGGACCAGTATGGCGTCCAAGCGACCGTGCCCCGCTCGTGCCAGCATGCTGGCGTGCATGCTGGTCTTGAGCGCCCCGAGATCCACCAGCTTGGTCTTGGGCTATCATGCATATGGCACTGCTAGTGCCATGACGCTGTTGATCTTGCGCCTCCTGAGAGTGGCACGGAACATGTACAGTCGCCGAGGTTTGTGCAGCCTTGTTCTTGGACCTGGCGGCATCATGAGCTTCCTCGTCGACGTCCTTTCTTCCGCCGGCGTCCATCCCACCACTCGTTTGCTCCAACGGTGGCGGAAGTGACGTGGATGGAGCGGCCGCCGCCGAAGTCTTCTTCTCCGGTGGCATGTTGATGAAGGGAATAAAGATCTAGCTCGTGTGAACGCCGGATCTGGTTCACACAATCTCGACACCCCCTACCTAGCGCGCCAAAGATGTCGGGGAAACTGATCCACGAACACCTATGGGGCCGGCGGACCGGGCCCCTTTTGGTTCGGCGAGGGGCGGAGGTCGCACGAAGAGCAGATCGAGGCGAGGCACATGAGCAGTTTACCCAGCTTCGGAGCTCTCCTGAGAGATAACACTCCTACTGCTGCTTGTCTGGTTGTATTATCTGGTGTTCTTGCTCTCGAGCGAGAGAGTGTGATGTTTTCTGGGCTACGAACGAATCGAAGCAAACTGTCCGAAACTCCGAAACCGAACCCTCCAACCCCCTCTACGTTGCGCATGGGCCTCCTTTTATACGCTAAAGGGGTCACCGACAGGTGGCAACGCAGAGGAGGGTAAAAACGTAAAAAGCGAGGTAGGTGATACAGTTGCTTGTACAGTGCACCCTACCTAACCCTGACGGCAGGGGACAAGGGCATTAAATGCCCGTCTGAGTCGCCCGAACAGTGCAGAAAAGGACCGTTAGGGGCGCCACCGTTCGCCACGATGGCGATCTTGTCAGCTTCGCATGCCACTGCGCACCGCTGGCTGCACAGCCTCCCGCCACGCGCGCCCGGAGAAGCCCCCAGAGCGACACGTTGGTGGATGCGCTGGAGCGTGGGCGCAGAGTGGCCGCCTGCCGCGGCAAGCGCCTTGCCGCTGTTGTTATCTCGCCAGGTCCAGAAGCTCGTCGCTCACCGGGCCTCGGGGTACCTTATTTAGTCGTCCCGGCAAGCTCCTCTTGCCGGGGCCTTGTTGCCTTGCCGGAGCGCGTGGCGCGTCGCGGTAAGTTCCTTGGAGCGCCTTGGTTGGCCTTCCCGGCAAGCTCCTCTTGCCGGGGTCTTGTCTCCTTAGCTTAAATACTTTGTTCTTGGATGGCTCCAAGGGATCCTTGGGGGATCTTGGCGTTCGCCCGGCAAGCCTTTGCCGCGGGGTGCTGCAACTGCCCGTGCACAAGTTCGGGGTACTAGGGTACCCCTATTCTAGTACACCGACAACAACTTAATGGTTTATGTTTGTTTATATTCACATAGAAGCCATATTGTCTTAGATCCTTTAACATGTGGTGCTTGCCCCCTATCTTTGCTAGCCAAAAATTCCGCGCTAAGTAGAGATACTACTTGTGCATCCAAAAACCCTTAAACCCAAATCTTATTTTCAAGTGGCCACCATACCTACCTAGGGATTGAGGAAGATCCCTCAAGTAAGTTGTCATCGGTGCAAAGAGGCAATAAAAATTGCTTCTAAAGGTGTGATATCATTTAGTGTTAGAGAAAATTGAGCGTTGCACGAACTTGTGATGGTGAAGAATAAAAGTGACAAACAAATAAGACGTTCTTTTGCACTAAGGGGTTGAGCATACAAACAAATAAGCGCATGGCAACCTCTGCTTCCATCTGCGAAGGGCCTATATTTTACTTTTATGCAAAGAATCAAAGTTTTCCTTCTATTCCTTTTTATTTTTCTCCTTTGGCAATCATCATGTGGTGAGGAAAGATCTAGGCACATGTGTCCAGTTGAATATCGATATCATGAGTTATTATTGTTGGCATCACCCTTAAGGTGAATACGCTGGGAGGAAAAACTATAAGCCCCTGTCTTTCTATGTGTCCGGTTGAAATATTTTGCTCATGTGTACTCGGTGAGTCACTGGTAGAGCGACATGCTAAACAAACGGTTTTTAACCCCTTTCTGTGATGACATTTTGAACCGTCACCATGTGAGTGTGGGCGATAGAGGGGTCCTTCCCACACGACCCAAAAATCGTCGGGGATAGGACCTCCTTGGACCCATGCTGGCGCCGTGTGCGATCAGGCGAGGCATCGAAACCCAATCATTTACGTAGGTATGTACATCCCACATGGTGAATCCCAAAATATCATTTCCTTCGGTTTGTACATCCCACACGGTGAATCCCAGAAAATCATTTCCGTAGGTATGTACATCCCACACGGTAAATCACAGAAAATCATTTCTGTAGGTATGTACATCCCACATGGTGAATCCTAGAAAAACATTTCCGTAGGTATGCATATAACACACAGTTCTTTGTTTGGAAACGTTTGTGCAAGGTGGCCTAATGCAAACAGTTCACTGCTGGAAGTCGTGTGTGATTGTTAGTTGATCGAACACACCTACTTTCTAGAAAACGTGCGGGTTGTTTGAGTTCATCGCCCACGGTGTTGTCTGAGTAACCGTTTGCAATAGAAAACCTCAATAAGCAGGGTAATTAGCCTATTATTGATAATCCATGTACTAATCAAACCGGTATTTCTTATAAAACACGCCAGATATTTCATATTCGTATAAAAGCAACCAGGATTTCATAATCGACTTACATCAGATAGCTTCAGCACTCAGTTATGCCATTACACAACAGCACCAAGTTTCACATGCAGCATCAAAAACCTTTGGAAAGTAGCATCATACAGGGTAAATAGACAGATGAATCTCATCTGGGAAACTGCAGAAGCGGAAGGCAAATATTGAGGCTCTAGTGATGTTGAATGTGCTTGCAACTTAAGGCCAGTGGCTATGGATAATTGCCCGCCCAACCTTCATCCTCTTTAGCAAGAATTCAATATTGTACTGTGGGTGCTGAATGAATACCTTCCTCGCCTCTTGACCATGCAGGTGGTTTGAGAGATAATCATCGGTGAACTGCTTTGAAAAGTACTGAAAACAAAGCTATGCATAAATCGCTGTTGTAAATTTTGAAATGGCGCAATGGGTCAAAACAAGGTAAAAGAGTTGGTACCATCCTATAGTTGACTGATGTCTTCTTCATTGTGCAAACAAAGATCTTGTTGTTATTCGTTGCAAGTTTCTTCATCCTAACAATCTTTCTGAGTTTCTTGACTTGACTGATATTCATGGGCATCTCATTTCCCCATATGCAAAATGGGTCGAACAGTGGGTCTAAGCCTTTGACAGCAGGACCTACATGTGCAAGACCAAATTGTAAGAAACCTAAATATTAGAATGATTCCTGCAACTGCACAATAATGTGCTATTAGCCAAAGGACCCTGCTTGAACAAACCTCGATGGTAAACCACAATGTCCCCCATTGTTTCCCTGCAACACACAGAAGGAAGATCTTGATCAGGTTAACTTAGAGTTGCCATACTATCAGTAGAATATGTATTGAGAACAGCCAAATTCAATTGGTGTCACATCCATAACAATACAAATTTGTACCCAGAGCAAATGAAAATCAAATTGCAGAACTGAACCAAACAGTTAAATGGACAGCGGACCAAATAAACCAAAATAGTTAACTGAGCATGACATTGCAGAATAGAAACATGTACTAGAAGATAAGACAGTTAACAAAACAAAGGATGCTTGAGAATAGTATTACAAAATGTAGCAATTGTTGGACCAAAGTGTTAATTGAACACTACATTTCAGAGGACCAAACCGTTAACTGAACATTAGATTGCATATTAACATTACAGAGGACAAATCATTAGAAGGCACTAGCGGTGGCCTCGAGAAAACAACACGAATTTTATTTTAAAGTAGACAACCGCGTGGCTGTGTCGACCGGGGCCTTGAAGATGAGGTGCTCCTCGAAGATTTGGCGGTTGACATGCATGGCATCCATAGCGACCTCGTGCATGTGTGCGGCCGCATGCTATTGAGATCCACGTTATACTGCGTGCAAAATGGCTGTGGGAGGTGCTTAATTGGAAGAGGTGGTAGTGATTTCGATGGAAGGTGCCGCTCTGTCGGTCGGGGCAAGTGGGACGGGAAAGGAGGAGGATGGTGTGGGTGGGGTGTGGATTACATGACCATATCAACGAGGCCGCATAGCAAGAAGAAGGGTCGGCGGTGAGGAGGCCGCGCCGCAAAAAGATGGGTCACCGGCAAGGAGGGGGGCGCTGCAAGAAGAAGGGTCGCCGGCGAGGAGGCGGCGCTGCAAGATGAAGGGTAGCCGGCGAGGAGGCAGCGCTGCAAGAAGAAGGGTCGTCGGCGAGGAGGCTGAGCTACCAGTAAGCAGCAGTGAAGGTATGAACTTGGAAAACAAGGAGGAACAGTGGAAATGTGGCTTTTGGTAGGAGGGAGGGGTAGGGAGATAGATATTTCCGCGGTGGCAAAAAAATTTCGCTCGGTGCCGCAAGAAACTGGCGCGCAAGTGTGGTTCAAGCGGGGGCGGTGGACTGTAGATGACGAAGCTTCCTTCGTAAGCAAGAAAAGACGGTGCGCCAAGATATTTTATATCGCATCCCACACGATTCTTTCTAGTAACTATTTGTGGTATACTTGATTTTTTCATTATGTTTTGAAAGACAAAATCGTGTTACGGAGGGAAAGGATGGTGTTTAAATTGCTAGAACATTTACATACAGTGAACGTGCAAGTAGTACATGAGTGTCGTGTTTAAATTTGGAATTATTCCGGGCTCGTTTGGCCTTTTTATGCATTAATTGAGTTTCTAGGCATTTAATGTGCATAATTCAAATTTGAACTACAAGCACATGCTCCAATGCACCAAACTTTGTTGAAGAATCACATCTATGTCTTTGGGTGAATTTATAGGTCTCATGCAAGAAATGGGAATGAAATTAAAACATCTCGGCGTCGCGGCTCGGCTGGAATGATTGAGAAACTTGGTTTTTTAATTCCTGTAAACCCAAAACATGGCTGGAAATCAAGAAACTTGGCATGGTGTCATGACATGGCACCAACATGTTTGAGTAAAATTTTTGGATATATTGGGACAAGCTTTGGTGTAAGCTTCTTGCAAACCGGAGCTTCTCTCAAGAACGGCTCTTGGTTCCGAGAGGGAATGTGTCACCTCCGTGTGCGAAACGACGTACGTACACTGCCTTCTCTCACCTTAATTTTTTTACACTGGCAGATTAGACCAAATAAAAGTATCGTACTAAATTTTGGAATTATTTCGGGTTCGTTTGGCCTCTTTTGTACATTAATTGAGTTTCTGGGCATTTAATGTGCATAATTCAAATTTGAACTACAAGCACATGCTCCAGTGCACCAAAGTTGGTTGAAAAATCAACTGTGTGGCTTTGGGTTAATTTGTAGGTCCCATGCAAGAGATGGGAATGAAATTGAAACATCTGGGCGTCGTGGCTTGCCCGGAAAGATTGAGAAACTTGGTTTTTTAATTCCTGTAAATCCAAAACACGCCTGAAAATCATGAAACTTGGCATGGTGTCATGACATGGCACCAACATGCTTCGGTAAATTTTTTGGCCAAATTGGGACAAGCTTTGGTGTAAGCTTCTTGCAAACTGGAGCTTCCCTCAAGAATGCTCATGGTTTCGAGAGGGAACGTATCACCTCCGTGTGCGAAATGAGATACGTATACTGCCTTCTCCCGCCTTAATTTTTTACACAGGCAGATTAGACCAAATAGAAGTACCGTGCTTAGTTTTGGAATTATTTCGGGTTCATTTGGCCTTTTTTATACATTAATTGAGTTTCTGCACATTTAATGTGCATAATTAAGATTTGAATTACAAACATAGGCTCTAGTGCACCAAAGTTGTTTTAAAAATCACATGTGTGTCCTTTGGTGAATTTCTAGGTCCCATGCAAGAGATGGGAGTGAAATTCCAACATCTGAGCGTCGTGGCTCGGTCGGAAAGATTGAGAAACTTGGTTTTTTAATTCTTGTAAATCCAAAACACGCCTAAAAATCATGAAACTTGGCATGGTGCCATGACATGGCACCAACATGCTGCTTTAATTTTTTTGGTCGAATTGGGACAAGCTTTTGTGTTAGCTTCTTACAAACCGGAGCTTCCGTCAAGAAGGCTCGTTGTTCCGAGAGGGAACGTGCCACCTCCGTGTATGAAACGACATACGTACACTGCCTACTCCCACCTTAATTTTCGTATAGAGGCAGATTAGACCAAATAGAAGTATCGTGCTAAATTTTGGAATGATTCCCGGTTCATTTGGCCTTTTTTATACATTAATTGAGTTTCTGCGCATTTAATGTGCAAATTTCAAATTTGAACTACAAGCACAGGCTCCAGTGCACCAAAGTTGTTTGAAAAACCACATGTGTCTCCCTGGGTGAATTTCTAGGTCCTATGCAAGAGATGGGAATGAAATTCAAACATCTGGGCGTCGTGGCTCGGCCGGAAAGATTGAGAAACTTGGTTTTTTAATTCCTGTAAATCCGAAACATGCTTGAAAATAATGAAACTTGGCATGGTGTCATGACATGGCACCAACATGCTGAGGTAATTTTTTTGGATGAATTGGGACAAGCTTTGGTGTAAGATTCTCACAAACCGGAGCTTCCGTCAAGAAGGCTCGTGGTTCTGAGAGGGAACGTGCCACCTGCGTGTGCGAAACGACATACATACACCGCCTTCTCCCGCATTAATTTTTTACACAGGCATATTAGTCCAAATAGAAGTATCGTGCTAAATTTTGGAATTATTCTGGGTTTGTTTGGCATTTTTATACATTAATTGAGTTTCTGCGCATTTAATGTGCATAATTCAAATTTGAACTAGAAGCACAGGCTCTAGTGCACCAAAATTGTTTGAAAAACCACATGTGTGTCTTTGGGTGAATTTCTAGGTCCTATGCAAGAGATGGGAATGAAATTCAAACATCTGGGCGTAGTGGCTCGACCGAAAAGATTGAGAAACTTGGTTCTTTAAATCCTATAAATCCAAAACATGCCTGAAAATCATGAAACTTGGCATGGTGTCATGACATGGCACCAACATGCTGCGGTAATTATTCGGCCAAATTGGGACAAGCTTTGGTGTAAGCTGCTTGCAAATGGGAGCTTCCATCAAGAAGAATCGTGGTTCCGAGAGGGAACGTGCCACCTCCGTGTGCGAAATGACATACGTACACTGCCTTCTCCCGCCTTAAATTTTATACAAGAAGATTAGACCAAATAGAAGTATTGTGCTAAATTTTGGAATTATTCCGAGTTCGTTTGGCCTTTTTATACATTACTTGAGTTTTTGCGCATTTAATGTGCATAATTCAATTTTGAACTACAAGCACATGCTCTAGTGCACTAAACACTAGTACACATCATTCCTAAACAAACTTGCTTTAACCCCTTTCCGCGACGGCATTCGGAACTGTCGCCAAGTGAGTGTGGGCGATAGGGGGGCCTTCCCACACCACCCAGAAACCATTGCGGATATGCCCTCCTGGCACACACGCTCGGCAAAATGAGGTCGTGTGCGACCGACGAGCACTCAAATACAGAAATACGTATAGTAGTGCTAAAAAATACAATTATACAGGCGAAATCATTTCCGATCGTAAATACATCCCACACAGTCAGTCACCACTAAACGTTTCCGTTCGTATATACATCCCACACAGCCACTACAAGGAAAACGTTTGCGTGGTGGCGTAAAGCAAACAGTTTTGAAGAGAATGTCGTGTGTGATTGTTCATTGATCCAACACGGTTTATTCCTAGAAACTATGTGCGTTGCCTGAGGTCATCGCCCATGGTGTTTTCTCATTAACCGTTTGGAAATTGGCCAATTAGCGGGCTAATGGACCTATTATTAATAATCCATTTACAAATCTAATTGACATTCATATTAAGCACATATTATATTCCATTTCCATATTAAGGAAGCAGGATTTCATAATTGAAATACATCGGAGTACAACATGGTATAGCTTCAGCACTCAGCTAGCCCATTACACAACTGCACCAGTAGCAAGTTTCACATGCAACATCTAGAACCTTTCGAAATCAGCATCATAGACTGTACATAGAGAGATGCATCTCATCTAGAAAACTACTGAAGCGGAAGGCGAATATTGAGCCTTCATTCATGTTGAATGTCTTTGCAACATTAGGCCAGTGCCTGTGGATGATTGACCATCCATCCTTCGACCTCTTCAGGAACACTTCAATATTGAACCATGGGTGTTGTATGAAAACTTTACTCGCCTCCTGACCATAGAGGTGGTTTGAGAGGTAATCATCAGTGAAGCCTGAAAACAAGGATGTGCATAAATATCTTCTCTATATTGGAAATGGGGCAAAGGAATAAAAAAGGCAAGGTATAATAGTTAATACCATCTTGTAAACCTCAGTGCTTCCCATTGTTTGCCTGCAACACATATAAGATAGTTAGTCATCAGGTTAAGTAACGGTTCGCATGCAATCAGTAAAATTTGTTGACGATAAATAAGGACATTGCAGATTCATCAGATTAATTCAAGCCACATGGAAAACCCATTTATCCAAACCAAGCATGATCAAGAACTAGGAAATATAGCACTTGCATCATGTATTAACTGCAGCCAAATTTGATTTATTCCTCACATGGTTTACAATAACAGAATGCAGCCACATCAATTGAACATCACATTGCAGAATTGATCCAAGCAGTTAACTAAACACCACAACAAATGAACCAAATGTTAACTGAGCACCACATTGCACAATATAACATACTCCCAGTAGAAGATCATACAGTTAACCAAACCAAGCATGCTTAACAACTTGGAAATATAGCAATTGTATTTATCTCTCATGTATTTAGTATGGCCAAATTTGATTTATTACTCACATGGTATACAATAATAGAATGTAGCCACACCAATTGAACATCACATTGCAGAGTTGAACCAAGCAGTTAACTAAACACCACAGCAAGTGAACCAAGCCACGACAAATGAACCAAGTAGTTAACTAAACACCAATTGACCAATATAACATACTCCTAATAGAAGATCAGACAGTTAACCAAACCAAGCATGCTTAACAACTTGGAAATATTGCACCCTGAAGAATTGAACATCACATTTGCAGAATTGAATGAAGCAGTTAATTGAACACCACATTGCATGACATATAGAACATATACACTATAGCAGAAGATTACATAGTAAAAGTAGATAGCACAATTCACTAGAATTTGTTAATGGAAGGTAGTAGCTAGCAAACTGAACATGGGTCCTTATAGTGAGCTAATAAGACAAGCTACTCCTCATTGTCGGAGATATCGATGACCATTGGCTCCTTGGACATGGAAGATGGCGAGGACTCCGCATCGTGGGTGCCCTCATTGTAGTGGTGAGTTGCCTGAGCCGCTCCGGGCACCAACCTGATGGCTCTCGAGATGAGGTAAGCACATGCATGCTGAGAAAACACCTCGTAGTCTTCATCGAAGGAATCGACGGTGGCCTCGAGAAAACGCCACGAATTGTCGCTTAAAGCAGCCAACCGTGCCGCGGAGTCGGTGCGCGAGGCATCAACGATGGCCTCAATGGTGTGGTGCTCCTCCAAGATCTAGGGGTCGACACGAATGGCAGCCATCGCGACCTCATCCACGCGTGTGGTCGCGATTTGCTTCTCCACTGCCAAATGCTCCTTGAGGTCTTGGCTATATTGCGTGCAACATGGCTTAGGCCGGCACTTATTTGGGTGGAAGGTGTCGCACTCGCGCCGGCGGTCGGGGCATGTGGGATGTGGAAGGAGGGGGATGGGGGTCGGGTGTGGATTACCTGCCTAGATAGGCGAGGCCGAGCAGCGTGAAGGAGGGTCGCCGGCGAGGAGGCGGCGGCGGTACAAGCAAGGAGTGAAGGTTTCAACTTGGAAAGGAAGGCGGAAATAGGGGAAATGTGACTTTTGGTAAGGGAGAGGGGCGGGGAGGTAGATATTTCCGTGGAAGCCGAAAATTTGGAATCGCTTCACCAAAAAAATTGGCACGCAAAGTCTCATCAGACACGTTCCCTTATTCAGAGTGGGCTGTGGAATGTAGCCGTCACACCTTCTAGCGTAAGCCGTATGCGTACTATACTCCGACGGTGCTCCAAGATATTTTGTGTTGCATGTCACACGGTTAGTTACAATAAACTATGTGGGATCTACTTGATTTTTCGTCTTGATTTTAATTACATAATGGGGTCACACCGGCCAGGGACGGTGTTTGAACTGCTAGACCTTTTATCTGTAGTGATCATGCAACTATATGTGTGTCATAAAAGAATTGGAATTATTCAAGGTTCGTTTGGACATTTTTATGCATTAGGTGAGTTTTCAATGCATTTATGTGCACAATTCAAATTTGAACTACATGCAGATGCTCCAGTGCATATAAATTGGTTGAAAAAAATCAAATCTTTACCCTTGGGTGCATGCTTAGGTCCCATGCAAGAAATGGGAATGAATTTCAAACACCAGGGCACCGTTTTGATTGCCGCCAAAATATTGAGATGCCTGGTTTTTAAATTCTATTAAATCCAAAGCTCGTCTGAAATTCACGAAACTTGGCTTGCTACCATGGAGCGGCATCAACATGCCATGGTAAAATTTTTGTCCCATTTGGGGCAGCTTTGGTTATATTCTTCTCACAAACCAGAGTTTCTCAAAACAAGCATGATGGTTTCGGTAGGGAACGCCCCACCTTTGGGGACGAAACGATTTCCATCGCCTCTTATTGCTTTCAAAAATTTTCTCGTGTCAACATAGAACAACAGGAGTGTTGTGTTATTTTTTGTGATTTTTCGGGGTTCGTTTGGACATTTTTATGCATTAACTGAGTTTTCAATGCATTTATGTGCACAATTCAAATTTGAACTACATGCACATACTCCAGTGCATATAAATTTGTTGAAAAATCAAATCTGTGTCCTTGGGTGCATGCTTAGGTCCCATGCAAGAAATGGGAATGAATTTGAAACACCAGGGCATCATTGATTGTCGGCAAAACATTGAGATGCCCGGTTTTTAAATTCTAGTAAATCCAAAACTCATCTGAAATTTATGAAACTTGGCATGCTATCATGGAGCGGTATCAACATGCCATGGTAAATTTTTTGTCCCATTTGGGGCAGGTTTGGGTATATGCTTCTCACAAACCAGAGCTTCTCACAACAAGCATGATGGTTTCGGTAGGGAACGCCCCACCTTTGGGGACGAAACGATATCCATTGCCTCTTATTGCTTTCAGAGTTTTTCTCGTGTCAACATAGAACAACAGGAGTGTTGTGTTATTTTTTGTGATCTTTCGGGGTTCGTTTGGACATTTTTATGCATTAAGTGAGTTTTCAATGCATTCATGTGCATAATTCAAATTTGAACTACATGCACATGCTCAAGTTCATATAAATTGGTTGAAAAATCAAATATGTGTCCTTGGGTGCATGCTTAGGTCCCATGCAAGAAAGTGGAATGAATTTCAAACACTAGGGCACCGTTGATTGCCGGCAAAACATTGAGATGCCCGGTTTTTAAATTCTAGTAAATCCAAAACTCATCTGAAATTCATGAAACTTGGCATGCTATCATGGAGCGGCATCAACATGCCATGGTAAATTTTTTGTCCCACTTGGGGCAGGTTTGATTATATGCTTCTCGCAAACCAGAGCTTCTCACAACAAGCATGATGGTTTCGATAGGGAACATCCCACCTTTGGGGACGAAACGATATCCATTGCCTCTTATCGCTTTCAATTTTTTTCTCGTGTCCACATAGAACAACAGGAGTGTTGTGTCAATTTTTGTGATTTTTTGGGTTTCATTTGGACATTATTATGCATTAACTAAGTTTTCAATGCATTTATGTGCATAATTCAAATTTGAACTGCATGCACATGCTCCAGTACATATAAATTGGTTGAAAAATCAAATCTATGTCCTTGGGTGCATGCAAGAAATGGGAATGAATTTCAAACACCAGGGCACCATTGATTGCCGGCAAAACATTGAGATACTTTGTTTTTAAATTCTAGTAAATTTAAAACTCGTCTGAAATTCATGAAACCTGGCATGCTATCGTGGTAGGGCACCTGACATGCTGTGGTATTTTTCGTGTACATTTTGAGAGAAGGCGCACTTGAATAATGATAGCCAATGAAGGCATTTTGAAAAAAATAGCTGCCACTTTAATATCTCAAACGATTGTATAATTCAAACCGTGTGCATTCGGATAACCATTCACGTGACGCCATGTGTCTTGGTTTTAATGGCTATAGGAGGTGCATGTGGACTGCTACTTAACTGAACGGGAGGCGTGCGAGTGTAGTCCGATGCCCAAGTTCAGTGGGAAGCGTACACGCTGTTCAACGCAGGATCTGTGCATCTCTTCAATGCAAACGGTTCAGATTATGGTATGCAAATTAAAGCCATACTTCGGCGCTAAGCCAAGAGACACTACGATTTGTCAAAATATACAGCTAAAAATCAATAGCACTATCTATTTTTTCCAACTAAAATTCGGTAATTAAGCATAGATTTCATTCATACTAGAGATTAAGAAGTCGTTCTTACCGGGAAGCGAGACAGCCTTGGACCACCGCCCGCGTCGCTCCCACTGGTCTATATTAATGGAGCCGCTGAGCGACCGCACTCCCCATCCTCGCCACACACACAATTCCTCTCCCTCCTCCCCATCGGAGGAAGTGGCGACACCGGGGCTGCTAGAGCACTGGAGCACCGCATGAATATGGAGACAGAGGTTTCCGTCCCTGCCGACGAGGTGGAGAACGAGACTGCCAACAAGCGGAGGCGGGTCGAGAAAGACTGCAAGCGACTCTAGCAGGCCTAGAATTCATCAACAACGTCCCCAATGATATGTTGATAGTCATCATATCCCTCCTCCCAATCAAATATCAGGTGAGGACAACCGCCCTTTCCCGACGGCGGTGCACCCTATGGCTCTGCACCCGTGTCACCCCCTCAACGCCCACAAGCTCTGCCATGGCTATCGCCAAAGCTTGGATGTGTTCTCCTAGATCCTCGACAGTCACGATGGCCTAATCAAATGACTTATCATGGGCAAGTTCCATTCCAATGGAAAGGAGCGAGCCAAGCTTGACGAGTGCTTCCGATCCCTAGCCATAGATCAACTTGAGAAGCTAAGTTATAATGATTGGCATAGGCGATTGCTGCCAACGTCCGTGCTCCGCTTCGCGCCCATGTTGCGCCTCGCCAAGTTCATGAACTGCCATCCCCCTTAATGACGCGCCCGCTCTTTTTCTACCACGACTGAAGCACCTCAAGCTCGTCGCCGTCCGCATACCAAAGGATGACATGGAGCGCCTGCTCTGCGGCTGTACTACACTCGAGTTCCTTCGTCTTCAGGTGATGAATTGGTCGAGTACCTTGCACATCACCTCCAGGACTCCCCAGACTATTTATGTGTGTTGCTGGTGTTGCAATGAGATATCACAAAAGGTGGACCACAATATGGTCATCCGGGACACACCTTCACTTGAGAGATTACTTGTCATTGATCAACAAGGTCCAACAAGAATCAATGTCATTTCTGTGCCGAAATTGAAAGTGATGGGCTACTCGTCTGTCAAATACTACAACTTTCAGGTACAATAGTCGCCTTATATACCTCTGCTTCTTGATATCAACTTTATTTCTAGTTTTGAAGATGTATGTTCGTCTATCATCCAACGAAGCTTCACCTAGAATCTGGGCACAGTGAAGATATTGGCACTAGAATCTGTCGGCCCCAACCTGGACCAAGTTATCAGTTGCTTGAGATGCTTTCCGTGCCTGAAGAAGCTGTATATCGAGGTGATGTTCCTTTCCTGTTAAATGTTAACCATAAGGGATTTCAATTTTTTGCACCTTTTCCCAAGTTTACAATGACAATGTACTACAATTTCTAAAGGAATTTTGGAGGATTTTAGGACATACACCCCACACCATATTGGTTGCTTCATTCATATGGTTACAATCGTCCATAAGCATTTCTCCTTTGGATTCATTTCTCCTTTGGATTCATCTGTACTAGTTTTCTTAGGGAATTTTTCATCCAATCCAACCTCTTGTGAAGAAGGCTACCTATTTCTGGATTGTAATCAAATGCCCATGTTAATCATGCCAGATCGAACATGGCACATTGGTGCATTTTACAAATCCTACAAACCAAATGGGCGTGTACAGTGTTCAAAACTACATGTAGGCACTAACACGTTCTCTTCTTTTGCAGTGCATATTAGGCCCGGAGGTGGATGATGTTTATAACGACAATCACATCGAATGCCTGGATCTGCATCTCTCAAATATTACTTTCAACTCCTACAGAGGGACCCCACCAGAGATTACACTCGCCAGGTTCTTTCTTGCCAGAGCAAAGGTGTTGAGGGTATTGAGGTTGAACACGCATTTAATTAGGAAAGATCTATGGTATGATTATCAGAGCTAGATGGTACTGTGGAATGGAAGTGCCTCCAGAAATGCCAAACTTCATATTCGGAGAGCATATGGCAAAGCAATTGGAAGTTATTGTGTCAAACCCATACATGACTTGTCAGCAGCTGATCCCTTTTCAAAAATGACGCAGCTTGCAATGTTTGAATTTGGGCGTTGTAATCTTTGAATTTGAACCTTGTAATATTCATGGTATTTGTTATATTGAACCGTTTCCGCTCTCTTGTCTCAACGCAAATAGTTCATCCGGGTGAACCGCATGTCGTACATCGCACACACCTTGATCTGACTGGTCGTTTCTTTTGTGTTGCCTAATCACAAACAGTTCATCCGAGTGAATTGTATGTTGTACATCGCACACACCTTGATCTGGCTGATCGTTTCTTTTGTGTTGCCTAATCACAAACAATTCATCCGAGTGAACCGTATGATGTACATCGCACACACCTTCATCTGGCTGCCCATTTCTTTTGTTCCTCCTCATTGAAAATGGTAAATTGAACTGAACTGTATGCCCTGAATCGCACACACAACTAAAATCTGAACAATCTTTGATGCATTCGTCATCGCAAACCGTGTTTGAAAGTTTTTTGAAAAACCACATGTGTGTCCTTGGGTGAATTTCTAGGTCCTATGAAAGAGATCGCAATGAAATTCAAACATCTGGGCAACATGGCTCGGCCGAAAAAATTGAGAAACTTGGTTTTTTAATTCCTGTAAACCCACAACATGCCTGAAAATCATTAAACTTGGCATGGTGTCATGACATGGCACCAACATGCTGTGGTAATTTTTCTATTCGATTTGCCAAGGCGCACACGTTAACAATCAACAAATTCATT
Source organism: Triticum aestivum (assembly GCF_018294505.1). Taxonomy (NCBI): domain Eukaryota; kingdom Viridiplantae; phylum Streptophyta; class Magnoliopsida; order Poales; family Poaceae; genus Triticum; species Triticum aestivum. The sequence continues at coordinate 436,171,851 of NC_057809.1, forward strand.
TTGGAACAAGTGCTGTCACATTACAAATCGGAAACACAAGTATTATTGAAACCGTGGGCGTTCTACTTACCAATTACGTGCTGCCACGCGTTATTTTTTTATTAGCTAGTAGGTGTCGTGCGGGGTAGCTATTTGAGTATGGGAGGCGTGCGATCAGACCCATGCGCGTGTTCATCGGGAGGAGAGCCCTTTGACCACTACCCACGGTGCACCTCCCTCCCAACGTCCCCATTAATGGTGCCCGAGCACCTGTTCTACGGCGTGTCTATATGTCTCACTGGACTGAGATTTAAGAGAGAAAAATGAAAATCTGAAAATAAAGTTTTGCACGGATCTTGATATAAGATCCGATAGACCTATATAGCATCGACTACGACTTATAGGAAGCATGATTGTCGGATTACGAGTACTGGAAAACCCTTGAGTTTCGAACACTGGGGTGCGCACGAAGATCTCTCTCTCCCTAGCTCGCTCTCGCAATGATCTCAAGGCCTAGCCCGATGAACCCAAAGAACAAGAGACACGAGAGTTTATACTGGTTCAGGCCACCATTGTTGTGTAATACCCTACTCCAGTGTGATGTGGTGGATTGCCTTGTAGGCTGAGGATGAACTAGTAAAAGAGATGAACAGCCTCCTGAGGAGAGGTGTTCTTGAGCTCGGTGAGCTTGCATGTGTGAGGGTGATCTGAATGATTCGTCCCTTGCTAAGGTGGTGGCTAGTCCTATTTATAGAGGCCCTGGTCCTCTTCCAAAATATTTAGGTGGGAAGTGATCCCACAACAGCCAAGTTTGAAGGGGGACAACTAGTACAAGCTATCATGACAAAAGGTGGTCTTCGCCTGCTAAAGGATCTGGTGGTGATGCCGTCGTGGGCTCCGCGGTGACCTCTGTCCAGCCATCCTGCTGGTCTTGGTCTCGTTGCACCGATATGGAAACCTTTGCATGATGCCTCGGGACTCCTCGCCTACGCTTGCCCCTTTACCACCAAAGAGGAAACGAGTACTCTGTGCCCGCTGGCGCCCGCCTGGCCTTGGTCGTCATGGATCACGTCACGTGAACCTCGCGAGGTGCACCTTGCATAGATATCTCCACCCCTCGGGAGCCAGCCTAGTGAGGCCGCCCCCCAGGAGGTCTTGGTGTCATCTGCCTCGCGGGGCATGGACCTCGCGAGGGTCTTGAGTGGTTGCTGATGAAGATGGGCCGTAGCAGGCTGCCGGTTGAGCCACTCCCTCGGCCGCAGGCAGGCAAGTCTGGGTAGCCCCATTCCCAGGACGCCGATAGTAGCCCCTGGGCCCAAGGCGCACTCAGACATGGCTTCGAGGCGAGCCAAAGGGAAAGTGCGGAGTGCCGTAGGCCCCAATAGCCTGTGGACTTGATTTACGTGTGGCGACTGACGGGGCGTGGGCGCCTCCACTTCCCCATGCAGTCTCGATTTCCTCCTGGCTAGGCAACCAATGTCGTCTGCATAGCTCCACCTCCATTACAGGCAGTGCACACCGTAGCTCCCTCATCTTCTGGAAGACAGTGGATTCCTTCCCCCGGTCTGATCTGACACCAACTCTCCCCGCCGCCATGGCACCAAGCCGGAAGAAGAAGGGGAAGAAGGAGTCCCGTACCTTGGCCCCCATGCCGCCAGTCTTCGAGCCCACCACCGAGCGGTCAATGGTGCTCAACTGGGAAGCGATGGACAAGGTGCGCTCGACGCTCGCCACGGATTCCAATGAGTGGGTGAAACTGTTGGCTAGCCTGCTTCCCGCGCTGCAATTGACAGGACGGCAACTGAGGTCCCCATCCATCTTCACGCCCTCTAGGCCGGCCTGATCCCTCCCTTTTCCGACTTCTTCAATGCGGTGCTCTTGCATTACCAAATCAATGCGCTGCACCTCGATCCCCAATCCATCATCCTCCTTGTTGTTTTCGCCTTTGTCTGCGAAGCCATGGTGGGTATTGCTCCTTTTGTGGCCTTACTTCGCCATTTCTTCTCGCTGCATCTGACCGATGCCCTCCAGCACTCGGGGTGTGTATCCCTTCAGGCTATCGCGGCGACGGCCGGCTTGGGGATCGATTTCGAGCTCTTACAGGTCGCCTGAGGCTTTCGAAAGCAGTGGCTGTTGGTGTGTGCAGCCCCCTACTGCTGCTCCCGCAGGTTCCGGCTGTCCCAAGCTCCTGCTGGGCGCACGCGAAGCTCACCGACCGGTGGCTCGCCCATGTCTGGCACCGGCTGGCCAGGCTAAAGGACCTTGGGGTGACGGCGCCTATGGTGGTGAAGGAGTTCATCCGGTGTCGCATTGCTCCGCTTCAGCGCCACTCCCAACCGATGTGGACCTTCTCCCGCTACGGGGACGGCATGAGGCTTCAGGTGCTAGCTGTTGCTCCTGAGGCGTGGCGCACGGTGCTCGAGCTCCTGATGGGCGACCCAATGCCAGCCAGCCTGCCGGAGGAAGGCTGCCTTCTGTACTGCTGCTGGAACAAGGTGGAGTTTGCAAAGCAGATGCCCCCCTTCGATGAATGGGGCATGCGCCCGGCTGGCCTTCAAGGGCCTCGCGAGAGCCCTGTCTTCGTGGCTGCCTTGCCTGCCACCAGTGCGGTGATCTTCTCGGAGGTGGATGTAGGGGGCGATCAGTGTCGACAGCTGGCGACGCGGCTGCCGAGGAACCAGCGCCGCTCGGGGCTCCTGAAGTGTCGTCCTCCGGGGCCCGAGATAGCCGTCCTGAGGAAGCGGCTGGGGGGACAACGTAGATCGATGCTCTTGAGGCTGAAGCCCCCGAGGCCCCGACGAGTCACCACGAGGCTGGGACCTAGGCCTCCATGCGGTCCAGCACCCCAGAGGTCACCTCATCAGGAGCCACACCAGCCGCGCCCGGCATTGGTGACGACACCCAGCGCTTCGGCCGGCTCCGACCAAACTTCGAAGCGCTCCGCAAGAGGAAGGTATCTCCAAGCAGCAGCAGTGACGCCTTCTGGCCATCGAAGCAGAGCAAGTACATTGCTATTGACGAGTGAGTACCTTATCGTGTTAATTTCTTGACCGCCTATTCTCCTCCTGACCACAATTCCTTAGGGTCCCTTCCGCAAGGGCGTTGAAGTCTCTTGGGAATTAACCCTTGCCTGCTTCGGGCTCTCTGCTGACCCTGAGCGCCTCATGTCGACCTGCCACGCGCGGCGCGAGGCCTGCCGGGAAGGCGGATGTGCCATCCTGGCATCTTGACCCTACGCTCCTGTTGTCCCTCCTTCGTGGTCCGGCCTGGGGTGCGGAGAGTGTGCCGAGGGCCCCACCAATGGTCCTTGCACGCGGATGGGCGACCTCGGCCCTGGCCTCACCTTCGTCAACGAGTCCCCGCCCCACCGGGCCTCCGCCAAGGTCCGGAGGGCGTCCGGAAAGGCACCGGCCTCCAGCCCCCTACCGGGAGTGGGAGAGCCACTTCGAACTTCTCCAACAAATCTTGCCGCGGAGGATGGACCCGGCCGCGCGTTCGAGCTTGCACGCGAGCATGGTGTAGTCCGCCATGAGCTCGTCTGGGAGGCGATGGGCGCGCTAAGCCGGCTAGGGGAAGAGCTTGTGGACATCGACGCCCGCCTTGAAACCGAAGGCCTTCGGCTGGCGGACTAATGGCATCAGCTGAAGGTGGCCATCGACTTCGGGCATCTCCAGTGCGAGCACGATATTGCGAAGGCCGAGGCATCCCTTGCAACCTCGCATGAGGCCAGCGCCCGAACCTTGGAGGAGGCCAAGGAGGCTGACCACTGCCGCGAGGCCATAGAGAAACGCGAAGGGGAGCTCCGGGCTCTAAACGCCTCTTGGAGCAGCAGGTCGAGGCGCGCAGGGCCGCCTTAGCGTCGATGAAGGGGCACCTTCCGAAGAGGAGGAGATCTTGAAGCGCGAGGAGGCGCTAATGCTGGAGGCCACAGAGCGCAACCTCGAGTTTGAACGGTTGGAGATGAGGGAGCACTAGGTTGCCCAGGCGAAGGACACCGCCAGCACGCATGAGGCTGGGATCCAGGAGGAGATCAACCGTAAGGTGGTGGAGGCTCGAGCAGTTCTTGCCAGCAGATACGACCTGAAGCAAAAGCTCGTGGAAGCCAAAGATGAGGGCAGGACCACCGCCCTCAGGTCAAGGTTGGATGAAGCGGAGCAGCGCGAGAAGGCCGCTGCGGCAGCCCTGATCTCCATCCAGGCCGAGTTGGTCTCCGCGCGCGCTGAATTGCTCCCGCTCCAGCAGGGAGGAAGGGCTCCACTGGCAGACGTTACTACGCGAGCACGCTCCCATGCTCCGGGCTCTTAGGGTGAGGGCCAACCAGGAGCTGGGTACCATCTGGGATGAACATGCCCCTCACCCAAACGCAGAAGACTATGCCAGCCATCTCCGCTTCTTCACCGATGTCGTGACGCGCCTGGAGGACCGGGCCGAGGGGACTCACGAGCTTATGGACAAAAAGAGCCGAGGCCTCCTTGGGCGCGCGTTTTCCTGTGTCTTCAGTCATCTTCAGAGCATCGATCCCCACTTCAACTTCGACGCCGCCATCGCCCAAGTGCCTGGAGCCATCCGGGACAACTTGGCGCGCTGGGTGGACGATAATGTAGATGCTCTGGTCAGGGCTTTCGCTTCCGAGGACGACAGGGTGGTGGTGGCGGCGGATGAAGGCAGCACGGTTGATGACAGTGAAGACGACGCTGGCGACAGCACCAGCAGCGTGTCCGGGAGTGATCCGTAAGATGCAGTGAGCGACATGTCCGATTGAGGCTATGTTCCTTTGCTTTGAACCTGCACGCAAAAGATTGGGCACGACCCCTCAAGGTGTAAGAGCATTTTGGGGAGGGGGGCCCCTCATGTAATCAGACTACTATTTTATTCCTTAAGCCAAATTTGGAATGTGCCTTTGCGAGCCCACAAGCTCTTCCACAGGCTTGCTGCTGTAACTTACCTCAGTCCAAGTAGGCCTTGGACCGGTCTTGTAGTTTTCGATGTGTATTTCTCCCTAGTGGAGTCCTTCATGGGCTCGCGAGGTTCTGGGCTTCTGAGGAGCCTGCTAGTCCGCCCGAGAGGGCCTCGCGAGAAGCGCGCATACCACGCCCAGCCCCCGCTCGTGAGGTGCTCGCAAGGGAGGGGTAGCAGGCGCGAGCCTCGAAACAAGGCACAGATCCAGAAAACTCAACAAATCAACACGAACAAGGAAAGATGCCCCCATATATACTTGCCAACAAAATGCGACTTCAAGTTCAAATCCAAAAGGTGGAAAATCGAGCTATAGAAAAGGGGTTGAAAGCAAATGGCTGCGTCTGGCACCTGGCTAGTCTTCGTGTCTTCCCACCAGCGCGGAGCTAAGTGCTTTCACTGGCTGTGAGTATAGTCATTGGGGGACAGTGTCGACGGCCAGCGCGGAGCATGGTGCTTCCACTAGGATGTGGGCGGGAGCCCTCAAGGCCCGAGGGCAGCACTCCGGAGACTCCAGGGCGTGTACAGCCCCACTCATTATTACGTGAGAGTGTCATAGTCGGAGACCTTCACAGGTGCGAGCCATACTTCATATCGCCAAACGAGGGCAGAGGGAGTCCTGGACTAAGGGGTCCTCGGGCGTCTGGCCTATTAACCATGAGCCAGACTGAGGGGCTGTGAAGATACGAAGACCGAAGACTGCACTCGTGTCCGGATGGGACTTTCCTTGGCGTGGAAGGCAAGCTTGGCGGCCAACTATCTAGATTCCTTTCTCTGTAACCGACCTTGTGTAACCCTAGATCCCTCCCATGTCTATATAAACCAGAGGGCTAGGGCCATTACGATATCGTGGTATATCAACTCTTCTAATACTCATATCCATTAAGATCAATCAAGGAGGAAGTAGGGTATTACCTTCATAGAGAGGGCCCGAACCTGGGTAAACATCGTATCCCCTGTCTCCTGTTACTAACGGCCTTAGACGCACAGTTCGGGACCCCCTACCCGAGGTCCGCCGGTTTTGACACCGACATTGGTGCTTTCATTGAGAGTTCCACTGTGTCGTCGTCGGAAGGGTTGATGGCTCGACTTATCGTCTAGGAAAATATCACCTCCGGAGGAGCACTGGCCTCAGGCCAAATCCTTCGGCTGGGCGGTTTTATCATGACCGCCAGCTCGGCCCTCGAGCTGACGATGATGACCTCTTGAGTCATCGAAAATCACCTCTGTGTTCATTCTAAATTCGCCAAACAGATGGATCCGATAGAGTTATTGTCTTTAAACGAACTCCTAGATCGCATTGCCGCCTTGGGGGTCGCTACAAACTACGATCGATTGGGCATAAACCTGACCAGAGAGAAATTAAATCTCCACCAATCACCCACCAGATAGCGGTAGTCGAGGAGCAAGATAATGCTTCCTCTATATTGAGGACGAACTATGTTCAGATCTCCGACCTCGAGCAGCCGGACACTTACCGGCAGAAAGACACGCCTTGTCCTCCGAACATAGAATCGGACGATAAGCTTCAAAAATCAGTTGATATCCCGGAGCTCGAACCACTAAGTCTGGAAGATCTTCGGATTCCGGACCCAAAATTGGGTCAGGGTGTGGATTTAATTCCACCCGCCAACCCAGACATAAGCACTCACTTGAGCACGCAGCTGCGATCTAAGGAAGCAGTCCACCACTTTTGGGCCGGATTCCTCCTTGTCAAAAACAAGATCAAAGATTGCCGCGATGAGGACACGATATCAGTGTTCCGCAACAATTGCACGAATGAAGGAATCCTCAACGCCATTAATCGCCACCGCATACTACACTTTACTGACTTGGCAACTATCGTACAAAAGTACAGTGCAATGGAAAGCGCTTGGAGGGATCAGGCAGCTTGTTGGGAGCCATCTGTTCCAACTCAACCACTGTTCTAGGCGAAAAGGGCGCATCCCCATGACGCGCCCAGTCCAATAGCCAAGAAATACAAACCCATTACGCTGCGCGAAACCGTTCTGGAGGGATGGCTCGATGGCCCATGCAAAATATACACAACACCGGATATCATACCAACCCACAGCCTTAGAGCATGTTGGATACTCTGGCGGGTAGCCAAAAGCGGGGAGGACATCCTTACCAAAAACACCCCAAAGCAACACCCTCCAGAAGACGACGACCCAAGAGTACTGATGGTCTTTGAGACATTCTCTTCAAACAACAATCGCAAAAGGGCACTTCGCGGCATCGCCGAAGTCTGTCAAATTGCCACAGTAAACCCTTGGAACGACACGGCTATAACTTTTAATGTCGGCGACGAACGAAAATACAGGACAGTCCGAGCACCAGCCGCTTTAGTCCTCAGTCCCATTGTGGACGGCTTTCGACTCACCAAGGTCCACATGGACGGTGGCAGCGGACAAAACCTCATCTATGAGGATACACTCCACAAAAAGGAAATAGACAGGAGTTGCGTCAAGCAAAGCAGCACGACCTTCCGAGCAATCATTCCCAGTCAGGAGGCGCGGTGTGTGGGAAAAATCACACTTGATGTGGTATTCGGCACGCCAGAGAATTATCGGTCTGAAGAAATCACCTTCCAAGTGGCTCCTTTCCTGTTGGGGCGGGATGCTTTTACACGCTTCCAAGCTATACCTCATTACGGGTATATGAAGCTCAAAATGCCCGGACCAAACAACATAATCACTCTTGTCAGTGATCCGGACATAGCACTCCGCACCGAAAACAAAGCCGCATCCCTGGCCCTTGAGGCATTATCTGAAGCCCTCACGACGAAGAATTAATGGCACTGCGCTCCACAGTGGATAGGGATGATGTGATCTTCGACAAACAACCCAAATCCACCTCCTTCAAACCGGCAGAAGAAATAGTCAAATTCCATGTCCACCCAACGGACCCCAAGAAGACAACATCTATTGGAGCACAACTAGACCCAACGGTCGACGCCGCACTAAGAGATTTCCTTCGCAAAAACTGGGATATATTCGCCTGGCACCCTTCTGACATGCCTGGAATCCCACGTGAGCTGGCCGAACATAGCCTTAATATCTTAAAGGGATGCAAACCAATCAAACAAGCACTGCGACGCTTTTTGGAGCCCAAACGCCAAACTATGGGGGAGGAGCTGGCCAAGCTAATCGAGGTCGAATTCATCAGAACAATAAATGGCTGGCAAACCTGGTGATGGTACCAAAGAAGGACAAATCCTGGCGGTTGTGCGTTGATTTTAAAGACCTCAATAAGGCTTGCCCTAAGGATCCCTTCCCCCTCCCCCGCATTCATCAAATCGACTATGCTACTGCAGGACACGACTCAATGTGCTTCCTTGATGCATATTCCGGATACCATCAAATCAAAATGAAGGAGTTCGATCAAGCTGCAACAACATTCATTACCCCATATGGGCCATTCTGCTTCAACACCATGCCCTTCGGGCTCAAGAACGCCGGTGCCACATACCAACGCATGATTTAAACATGCCTGGAGAAAGAGATTGTGTCGTGGGTTTGTCACGACAGATGTCCTTGCCAAAGGACTTAGTCGTGGAGCCATCGCTACGGGTTAGCTTAAAGGGGTTAAACCGGACAAGGGACACGAGGGGTTTTTATACTAGTTCAGCCCCTTCGATGAAGGTAAAAGCCTACATCTATTTGTGTCGGTATTGCTAGGGTTTCGATGACCAGGGAGCGAATCCACTTTGCCTGGCTCTCGAGTTGTTGCCTGTTGTCCTTAAACCGCTATCAGGTTCCCTTTATATACACAGGTTGACGCCCACCGGTTTATAGAGTCCCGAGGCTGGATCATAAACGTGTCCGGCTCAGTCTCTTTCCTTCCTATCTTACAATGTAAGTTACATGAGAAAGTCGGTTTACATCTACAGGCCTTAATTTGCCTTTGGGCCTTTGGGCCTTGTAAAGCGCCACCATCCTTACGTCTTCATGGGCTTCTGATCTTCTTGGAGTTAATCCGGCTACTCCTGGCCGGTTTACGTCCAGCAGTAATATCCCTAACATTAGGCCCCAGATTGATTTGAACTTGTTCATGTCAATCTCCAGCACTTCAAAAAATTCTTCCCTTGCACCTTCACCTTGATCTTGTAAACCGCCATGACGTCATACTCTAGGATGATGTTAAATTGCCATGATGTCATCTTGTTATTTAAAAATGGTACATCTCACCTTTAGTTAATGAGCCTCCGAAATCGAGGCGACCGCTCCTGTTAGGTATCCAATATTCTGACCCCTTGATTCTCGCGCCTGTTACCCCCCCCCCTTTACCTTATAAATAGGGCCACGGGTCATTTCCTTTTTTCTCCTCCGTCTCTTCGCTTCTTCTTCCTCCTCACGACGCCTCTGCACCCGAGCGCCGCCACCAACATCGAGCTTCGCTTCCGCCTCTCCGTTGGCCGCTGCATCGACCTGGTTGCACCAGAGAGCCACGGCGTACCTTCGCTGCTTCAACAACCATTGTAAGTATTTCACTTTCCTCCTCTGTAGATCTATCTAGGGTTTCACTGTTCATCGAAGTTCATCGAAGCTCCAGCACTGTTCTTCCCTGTTCCTCCTTAGTCCATGGATAAAAACCTCCAGCTTGATGTATTCCGTGTAACAGTTACAACATTCCTTATCTTCTGCAATCACAACAAACCCTTATGCACATAAAAACTGATCTGGACCTTTGTGAACCGCTTCGAGACCAACATTTTTAGGTATAAATATTTTTGCTTTTCTTGTCTTATAGTAGATCCAAAATTTCCATGTAATCTTGTGAAACCTGTTTTACCTTATTTAGTCGTTCTTGCCTTAGATATGTATCTTCTTTATCACATAGGCGGTTTACCTTTGTAGAAAGCAATCTATCACATACCATTAGTCCCCTTGTAAATCGGCAATCCCTTTATCTCCATTGCCATACTCCGGTTTAGCAGTATGCGTATACCTTTGTTCCGTTTAACGCTTTGGCATTCATCATTGTATCAGCCTCCGGTTTACGAAATTTACAAACTTAGATTTGTTTATCCCGCTGCACCTTATGCACTACCATGAATGAATTGTAAACCGGTATTTATTTTTAGCTTTCCACTTGCAATGGCCAAATAGTTTTATTCCTGCAACTGGGCTTCCTCCCGGGTTACCGAGGAGCAACTGAATGGAATGGTCAAGATCAGAACTTTTCCAAAGAAGAATGAGATCCGGTGGCAAGTTCCGGGGCCGGAAAATCCTCCCAGCCCTAAGCAGGGTGAGGTAGTTGAGTTTGTTGATCACATAGGCCATGGTTTCAAACCTCCTGGGTCAAAGTTTTTCCGGGATGTGCTTGCCAGCTCTCAACTCCACCCTCAAGATATTGGACCCAACTCGCTATCCAATATATGCAACTTTCAAGTTTTCTGTGAAGCGTACCTCCAAGAAGAGCCAACTGTGGAGTTGTTCCGGGATTTCTTCCATCTGAACTGGCGCACCGAATTTGTAGATGGACCCAATAGTGAACTCGGTGGCGTCTCCATTCAAAAAAGATAAGAGGTTGATTTTCCTCAGGCCAAGTTGCATAGTCACCCCAAGGAGTGGAACCAAACTTGGTTCTACTGTAAAGACATCTCCCCTGAAGACGAAAATCCTCTGCCGGGTTACCGGGCCCACTGGCTTTCGAATACTCATCCACTTCCACAACGCCTAAGTGACCAGGAACGAGCCCCGTATGCACCTTAACTCGCCAAGCTGAGAGCCTTCTTGGCCAACGGTTTAACAGGTGTAGACTTTGTCCATTGTTGGATATCTTGGAGCGTCTTTTCGTTAAGTCGCCGCTCCAGCTCAATAGCCCACTTAGCAATCCGGCCAGTTGCTTCTCTGTTTTGAATGATATCTCCTAGAGGGGCTCAACTGACCACTGTGATAGGATGACCCTGAAAATAATGCTTGAGCTTCCGGCTTGCCATAAACACCCCATACAACAGCTTCTGCCAATGCGGATACCTCTGCTTTGATTCGATAAGCACCTCACTGATATAAAAAACCAGTCGTTGAACCGGATACTCCTTTCCAGCCTCCTTGCACTCCACAACAATAGCCACACTAACAGCCCAGGCATTAGCAGCCACATATAGCAGTAAAGGCTCTTTATCGACCGGAGCCGCAAGGACAGGCAGTTCAGCTAACTGCCTCTTCAAATCCTCAAACGCTTTATCAGCCACATCACTCTAGACAAAGTCATCCATTTTCTTTAGCATCTGATATAAAGGGATAGCTTTCTCCCCGAGACGACTGATAAACTGGCTCAAAGCCGCAATCCGGCCAGCTAAACGATGAACGTCATTGATACACGCCGGTTTAGCCAGGGACGTGATTGCTGAATTTTTTTACGGATTAGCCTCAATGCCCATGTTTGACACCAGAAACCCCAGGACCTTGCCTGCTGGAACACCAAAGACACATTTGTCCGGATTAAGCATCATCTTATAAACCCGGAGGTTGTCAAAAGTCTCCCTTAAGTCATCTATCAATGTTTCCTCCTTCCTGGATTTCACCATAATATCATCCACATATGCATGAACATTGCGCCCAATCTGCTTATGAAGACAATTCTGAACACAGTGTTGATAAGTCGCTTGGGCACTCTTGAGCCCAAAGGGCATGGAGACATAACAGAAGGCTCCAAAGGGAGTTATAAAAGTTGTCTTCTCCTGGTCCTTAACTGCCATTTTGATCTGATAATAACCAGAGCAAGCATCCAGAAAACAAAAACCGTCACAACCCGCTGTAGCATCAATAATCTGATCAATGCGACGGAGGGCAAAGGGATCTGCTGGACAAGCTTTGTTCAAATATGTGTAGTCCACACAGATACGCCAAGTGCCGTTTTTCTTAAGAACCAGCACCGGATTAGCTAACCACTCAGGGTGAAAAACCTCCACGATAAACCCTGCGGCCAACAGCCGAGCTACCTCCTCACCAATAGCCTTACGCCTCTGTTCGTTGAAGCGACGGAGAAAATGCCTGACCAGTTTAAACATAGGATATATATTAAGTGTGTGCTCAGCGAGTTCCCTCGGTACACCTGGCATGTCAGAAGGCTTCCATGCAAAGATGTTCCAGTTCTCACGGATGAACTCGATGAGCGTGCTTTCCTATTTGGGATCCAGGTTAGCATTGATGCTGAACTGCTTGGATGAATTGCCAGGAACAAAATCAACCATCTTGGTGTCTATGGCCAATTTAAACTTCAACGCCGGATCGTGCTCCGTAGTTGGCTTTTTCAAAGAAGTCATGTCTGTCAAATCAACCTTGTCTTTATAAAACTTCAGCTCTTCTGTGGCACAAACCGACTCAGCGTAAGCCACATCACCTTCCTCACATTCCAAAGCAATCTTCCTTCTCCCATGTACTGTGATGGTCCCCTTATGACCTGGCATCTTAAGCTGTAGATAAACATAACATGGCCTTGCCATGAACTTGGCATAAGCCGATCGTCCAAACAGGGCGTGATACAGACTCTTGATTTTCACCACCTCAAAAGTCAACGTTTCTGACCTTGAGTCATGATCCTCTCCTAAAGCCAGCTCTAGGGATATCTTGCCCACTGGATACGCAGACTTACCAGGCACCACACCGTGAAAAACGGTGTTCGACGGTTTAAGATTCTTATCTGTCAATCCCATACGGCAGAAGGTATCATAATAAAGGATGTTGATACTGCTTCCACCATCCATGAGCACCTTGGTGAACTTATACCCCCCAACTTGAGGTGCCACCACTAAGGCCAGACGACCCAGATTATCAACCCGGGGTGGGTGATCCTCTCGACTCCATAAAATTGTATGCTCAGACCAGCGCAAATACTGAGGCACTGCCGGTTCAATAGAGTTCACGGCCCTCTTGTGAAGCTTCTGATCACGCTTGCACAAGCTAGTGGTGAAGACATGATACTGCCCACTACTCAACTGCTTCGGATTGCTCTGATAACCCGACTGCTGCTGCTGCTGATTCCCCTGATGGTTATAACCTCCCTGATTGCCCTGGTTCCCTTGATTGATATGTCCGGTTTGATTACCTTGAAATCTTGAACCGGAGCTGATGCCTCCATAACCCGGCCCATGAAACCAACCTCCTGAACCGCTGGGCGGGCCATTGTCGTATTGAAACATACCGGAGTTCTTGAATTCTCGCATGATGTAACAATCCTTCCAAAGATGTGAAGCTGGCCTCTCCTTCGATCCATGCTTTGGACAAGGTTGATTTAACAGGCGCTCTAGATTGGGGCCTGACCCTCCGCCCCTCTGGGGCTGTTTTCCCTTACGACACTGACCGTTATCCTGAGCATTGGTTTTAGCCACAAAGTCCAAACTATTGTCTGCTTTGTGCTTACCATTATTCCCATGACCTGCCGGGTTATGCTGTTGTCCCTTGGTGTTGCCATTCTTCTTCCCTTTCCACGGTTTGTCCTCCTCTGAGTTAGGGTCCTTGGTACTATCTGAATTGGCATATTTAACCAAAGCGGCCATAAGCGTTGACATGTCATTGCAGTGACGTTTGAGCCTTCCTAACTTCAGTTTTAGCGGTAGAAACCGGCAATTGCCCTCCAACACTAACACTGTTGTATCCGCATTGATGCGATCCGATGAATGCAGAATAGCTGAGACACGCTTCACCCAATGGGTTGTAGACTCCCCATCCTCTTGAACACAAGAGGCCAGGTCCACAATCGACATAGGATGCTTACAAGTATCTTTAAAATTCTAGATAAACCGGTGTTTTAACTCGGCCCATGATCCGACAGAGTTAGCTGGTAAGCTCTTTAACCAAGTACGAGCTGTCCCCTCCAACATCATGGTGAAGTATTTAGCACACACCGCCTCATCCACATCTAGCATCTCCATTTCCATCTCATAACTTTCAACCCACAACTCTGGTTGCAAATCGGCGATGTAATTGGGCACCTTACGAGGGCCTTTAAAATCCTTGGGCAGTCGTACATTATGTAAAGCGGGGGTAAGACACGGCACCCCTAAATAACTGAAGACCACGCCTAGCTCCACTGAAGCGGTACGGCGAACCGGAGTAGGTTGACGAGCTGCATGCAGAGCTGATAACTCGGCTTCTCGACATGCACGACCATGATCCACCACATCATGTGCTTTAGCACCGCCACCGGCCGGGTTATGCCCTCGCGGCGAGTTACGGTGTCGTGCACTGCTTGATACGACCGGTTCATCCTCAACGTTCCTGCTATAGCTCCAACTCGGGTGGGGGTGGAGTGAATCCTCTCACGACTATGCGAATAAGCCTGTTGCTGGTTCAAAGTTGTCTGGAGGAGCTCTCTGGCCCGTCGTGTCTCAATTGCCACTGGTGATTCGCCGTCCATCGGGAGGGCTGCCAATCGTGAAGCGGCGGCCACAATGTTATCCAACGGGTTGGAGTAATGCCCCAGAGGCGTCGGAACGTACTGTGGTACAATGTTGTTCTAACGAGGGGGTCCATCATGCGCGGCTGAAATTGCGCTCCTGTTCCCGGTGCCTCAGTCCGGTTTCCGACCGGCTAGTTACTGGTTCCTGCTCCTGGCATGTTGAAGAGATTTCTTGGCTCATAACCCGGCGGCAGGTGCGACCGGTATCTCCTTCTCATGACATCATCTAAGGCACTCTGATCCAGCCTAAGCCGGTAGGCCTGAGCTTCCAACTCGGCCCGTTTTGTAGCCATCCTGGCGTTCTCTGCTGCCAGGTCCGCTTTAGCCTGAGTTATCTGATCTTTCACCTTTGCAATCTCCACATTGTGCTGATCTCGGGCTGCGGCGTCCACTTCTATCACCATTAATGTTGCCAAAGCGTCGAACAAATCAGACAAAACTTGAGCCGGAGGCGGTGCAGAGCCCCCTGCACCCGCTGGCGTTGCTGTTGCTGAACCGGAGAGCATTGCCGCGGCGGTAGAAGAGTGTTGCGCTGGTTGTGTACCGGCCATGAAGACAGCGACCTGGTTTGCCAGATCGAGGGGGTCCAGAATACCATTGGCATCATAACCTCTGCTAATCCGGCCGTCCCGCAACTGATACAGTGACTCGGTCTCTCCGGTTGAAGACTCGTCATCAAAACAGACAATGGTTTCTCCATCAGATGTCGGTCCATCCTCATATTCCGCTCCATGGATGACACCTACGAAAACATGCCTTGCTGCGGGCTAAACCGGGGAAGGGCTTGCACGCTAAGCTGTCTCGATGATGTCGGTGCAGGGGTCCGACTCAGGGCCCGATTTGCCGATCTTGCCGATGAAGACGTGAATCCCACCAAAGGGGACCCGGTACCCGTATTTGATTGAGCCGGCATCAGGACCCCATCCTGCATCGTCGATGTAGAGCTTGTCGCGACGACTTTTCGTCATCCGGCCCATAGTGTATCCCTTGAGTCCTTCGAAGCTGCCCTTCAAGAACTCGAAACCATCGTGCGATAGCCCCACGGTGGGCGCCAACTGTCATGGGTTTGTCACGGTAGATGTCCTCGTGAAAGGACTTAGTCGTGGAGCCATCGCTATGGGTTAGCGTAAAGGGGTTAAACCGGACAAGGGACACGAGGGGTTTTTATACTAGTTCGGCCCCTTCGATGAAGGTAAAGGCCTACATCTAGTTGTGTTGGTATTGCTAGGGTTTCGATGACCAGGGAGCGAATCTGCTTTGCCTAGCTCTCGAGTTGTTGTCTGTTGTCCTTAAACCGCTGCCAGGTCGTCCCTTTATATACACAGGTTGACGCCCGCCGGTTTACAGAGTCCCGAGGCCGGATCATAAACGTGTCCGGCTCGGTTTCTTTCCTTCCTATCTTACAATGTAAGTTACATGAGAAAGTCGGTTTACATCTACAAGCCTTAATTCGCCTTTGGGACTTTGGGCCTTCGTGAAGCGCCACCATCCTTACGTCTTCTTGGGCTTCTGATCTTCTTGGAGTTAATCCCGCTACTCCTGGCCGATTTACGTCCAGCAGTAATATCCCCAACAGATTGGCAAGACAGTTGAAGCTTATGTGGACAACGTCATCATCAAAACTAGGCGCGTCGAAACACTAATAGACGATTTACGTCTCACATTTGATAACCTCCACACGCATGACATTAAGCTCAACCTGAAAAAGTCTATTTTCGGCGTCCCTGCTAGAAAACTGCTGGGCTTCATCGTTTCCAACAGAGGAATTGAAGTAAATCCAGCCAAAATCCGAGCTCTATCACAATTGGCTATGCCAACAGACCTTAAACAAGTCCAAAAGCTCACGGGTTGCGTGGCAGCTCTAAGCCGCTTTATCTCCAGATTGGGAAAAAAGGCGCTGCCACTCTATCGCCTTCTACGGCGAACTGATCACTTCGAGTGGACGGACACAACAATAGCCGGACTGGAGGAAATAAGAACCCTTCTTGCGAGCAACCCAATCTTGGCCATGCCAAACATCGGTGAACCGATGTTATTATACATATCGGCAACACATCAGGTGGTGAGCGCCGTGCTCGTCGTTGAACGAGAACATGACGGACACAAATTCCCGCTTCAGAAGCCAGTATACTACATATCCACTGTCCTTACACCATGCAAATCCCGGTACCCCCATTATCAAAAGATAGCATACGCAGTCTTCATGGCATCTCGAAAGCTCCATCACTACCTCCAGGAGTGTTCGACCATGGTGGCTTCCTAAGTACCACTCAATGACATTATAAAAAAATGTGATGCCACGGGCCGGATTGCCAAATGGGCCATTGAGCTCCTTCCATTTGACATTACATACAAACCACGCCACAGCTCGGGCCCTTCTTAGCAAGGCCTTCCGTATAGGGTTTTATTGGGCGACGGCCCGAGCAGATGCATAGGACCTTGTCCAACGTTGCGTTGGATGCCAACTCTTTGTCAACCAAAGCCATATGCCTCCCACTGCCTTACAAACAATCCCCATCACTTGGCCTTTTGCGGTCTGGGGACTCGATATGGTCGGACCCCTTAAAGGAGGAAGCCATAAGAGAAAGCATCTGCTGGTCATTGTGGATAAATTCACTAAGTGGATAGAGGCCAAACCAGTCAAAACGTGTAACACCCTCGATGCGACTATATCTCCCACATGTCGAGGCACGACTTAGAGGCATAATCGCATTGAAGGCATATGTCACAAGTTAGGCAATCTTCACAACATCCCATGTAATATAAATCATAAAGGGGAGAAATAACATTGTTGGCTTACACTCACTACGTCAATCAAGTACATAAATAACATTACATCATCCAAACACTCATGGCCCAACTACGGCACCAAAATAAAAGATAACCCAACAAGCGACACAGTCCCGATCACCCCCAACTGGGCACCACTACTGATCATCAGGAAAGGAAACATAGTAATGTTGAGAGTCCTTGTCGAACTCCCACTTGAGCTCGAGCGCGTCTCCTGGAGCGGAATCATCAGGCCCTCCATCTGGTGTAATAGTAATCTATGAGCCACAGGGACTCAGCAATCTCGCACCCTCGCGATCAAGACTATTTAAGCTTATAGGTAAGGCAAGGTAAGTATAAGTGGAGCTGCAGCAAGCGACTAGCAAAATATGGTGGCTAACCTGTTCGCAAAAGAGAGCGAGAAGAGGAGGCAAAGCGCGAGCGAGAAACTAGAGAGCAACATGCGCAAACATTACTCCAACACCGTGTCCACTTCCCGGACTCCGCCGAGAAGAGGCCATCACGGTAACACACTCAGTTGATTCATTTTAATTAAGTTAAGGTTCAAGTTATCTACAACCGGACATTAACAAATTCCCATCTTCCCATAACCGCGGGCACGGCTTTCGAAAGTTCAAATCCCTGCAGGGGAGTCCCAACTTAGCCCATGACAAGCTCTCACGGTCAACGAAGGAATAGACCTCCTCCCAAAACGTTCCGATCAGACTCGGTATCTCGGTTCTTCAAGACACGTCGACAGGTTAAAACAAATCCAGCAACACCGCCCGAATGTGCCGACAAATCCCGATAGGAGCTGCACATATCTCTTTCTCAGGGCACACTCAGATGAACACTACGTACAACTAAAATCAACCCTCAAGTTTCCCCGAGGTGGCGCTGCAAGTGGCTCTATTTGGACCAACACTTAGAGGAGCACTGGCCCGGGGGGGTTAAATAAGATGACCCTCGGGCTCCGGAAACCCAAGGGAAAAGAGGCTAGGTGGAAAATGGTAAAACCAAGGTTGGGCATTGCTGGAAAAGCTTTAATCAAGGCGAACTATCAAGGGGTTCCCATTATAACCCAACTGCGTAAGGAACGCAAAATCCGGGAACATAACACCGATATGACGGAAACTAGGGCGGCAAGAGTGGAACAAAACACTAGGCGAGAGGCCGAGCCTTCCACCCTTTACCAAGTATATAGATGCATTAAGATAACAAGATAATATAATGATATCCCAACAAGTAAATAAAGGTTACAACAAGGAACGGTCTCCAATCTTCACCTGCAACTAGCAACGCTATAAGAGGGGCTGAGCAAAGCGGTAACATAGCCAATCAACGGTTTGCTAGGACATGGTGGGTTAGAGGTTTGACATGGCAATTTGGGAGGCTTGAAAGAAAGTGGTAGGCATCATAGCATTGGCATAGCAAAAGAGCGAGCAATCTAGCATAGCAAAGATAGTAGTGATTTCGAGGGTATGATCATCTTGCCTGCATAGTTGGCAGAGTTTACTGGATCCTCAA
The DNA here is from genome assembly GCF_018294505.1 of Triticum aestivum. Classification (NCBI taxonomy): domain Eukaryota; kingdom Viridiplantae; phylum Streptophyta; class Magnoliopsida; order Poales; family Poaceae; genus Triticum; species Triticum aestivum. Next base: position 436,190,490 of record NC_057809.1, read on the forward strand.
AAGCAAACTCAATGGGCTCCTCGTTAGCGAACTCGTCTCCCGGCTCTACCCAAACAAGACAAACAAGAAACAAGGACACAATCAACCATGTGCAAGCTCGAACAAAATGATGCAAAGATGATATGCTATGCGGGATGCGATGCGGGATGAATATGCAAGATGTGACAAGAAATGCATGAAACTGGCCTCCACTTGGAAAAACAAGTGTTCCACTGGAAATATGAGATGAAATCGCTTGAAAACGATATAAAGAACACCGGAATCGGAGTTACGGTTTGGAAATGGCAAGCGATTCAAATATGACACCGGTCTGCGATTTACACTTGTCTGGAATTTCACATCTAAATGCAATGAGATGAACATGCTACAGCACCAAAACATGACAAAAAAATGCATGGCAGGTATGCATTCAAGAAGCTTAACAAAAGTCTAGCACTGAGCTATGGCCAATTCATACATTAACAGGTTCAAACAAGCATGGCAAAAATGCATATGGCAAACATATCTCAGAGTTAGTGAAATTAACACTTGTCTGGAATTTCAGATCAGGTAGCACTCTTCGGAGCAACAAAACTACATGCTACAGGACCTGAACATGGCAAAGTAAAGCATGGCATGGAGGTACTCAAAGAGCATAACAAAAGTCCCTTAGTGACCTTGAGCCAAAAGGGATCATAAAAATACAATTGCAAGCATGTGAACATAGCAAAAACATAATCAGTTTTCAGACTTTGTGAAAACTGGCACATGCTGAAACATAACTCAAGTAGGCATGTTTACGAGCTCGATGCACTCACTACGGTGCAAGTAATGACAAACTAAGCATACACCCATCAAGAATACACAAAATACAAGCTAGACATGGCAAGAACAATAGCATAGCATGCACGGATCAACTACAACATCATCGGCAAAATTGCAAACAAGTTGACAATCTGCCCAGATTCACAAAGTAGAGAAAGTAGAGCTCGATTGAATCAAGCTAGGGTGCTCCATAAATGCAAACAAAGACGTGGATGGATAGAGAACTACAAGATTAACAAAACATCCTTAATGATCATCCTCAAAAGAGGCACGGATCACTAGGAAACAACATGAACATATGGCCATATGAGATAAACAGCTCAAGGACTTGGTGGAATTCCAAGTCCCTGAAAAGAGAATTACCAAGTGCACCACTTGGCAAGCTTGTGCTAGTCACCACACACATCACAAAAATACATGGGTTGCACCTCTGGAAAGATGACAAAACCCTTTACAAAACATATGTAGAGCATCAGGGAATATCATGCACACAATAATCATGGCAAAAATGATAAAAACCTAAATGGAGTAGCAGATCTGACAATTATCTCAAGTAGCCTCCTTCTAACAGCATTTCGGGCATCAAGATGAATTCAAATGAAAATGATGCAATGGAATGAAATGATGTACTCTCTGAGATGAACATTTTGATATGCTATATGCATGAATCAGAGCTACGGATGCAAAGTTACGACAGGTCAAAGATGGCAAAAATAATTAGGGTTTCTGAGGGAAAAGTCAACCGGACGAGGTCCAGATCTGGATCTGGCGCGGAAGCCGAGGATGGCCGGAGCACTGTTCACCGAAGGTCGCCGGCCGGAGTTGGGGAAGCCGGAGCTCGCCAGACGGTGAGGTGGCTGCGGTGGAGCTCGGCTCCGGGCGAGGGGAGGCGAGGCCGAGGCAGCGGAGTGGGCTGGGAGGCGCGGGCGGCCCGACCGCGGTCGTCGCCGACGAGGGGCGAGGCAGCGCGGCGCGGGGCGCCTCTGGCCCGGGCGCGGCGCGAGCGGGCCGGCCACGGGCCCGGTGGGCCTGGCGGCAGGGATGGTGGCTGTGGCCATGTGGCGCGACGGGAGAGGCTGGGAGCGGCGGCGGGATTTGTCCGGCGTCGCCCGGACTTGTCCGGTGGCGCGGAGGGGAAAAATTAGGGTTTCGGGGAAGAGGGAGATCCGGATTCGGAGGGGTTCTTTAAATAGGCATAGAGGGAGCTAGGAGAGTCCAAATGAGGTGCAGTTTTCGGCCACGCGATCGTGATCGAACGCTCCAGATGATGGAGAGGTTTTTGGTGGGTTTTGGGCCAAATTGGAAGGGTGTTGGGCTGCAACACACACGAGGCCTTTTCGGTCCCTCGGTTAACCGTTGAAGTATCAAACGAAGTCCAAATGATACGAAACTTAACAGGCGGTCTACCGGTAGTAAACCAAGGCCGCTTGGCAAGTCTCGGTCCAATCCGGAAATGTTTAATCCCCACACACGAAAAAAAGCTAGAAATGACCAATGGAGGAGAACGAAGCACCGGAATGCAAAACGGACAACGGGGAAAATGCTCGAATGCAAGAGATGAACACGTATGCAAATGCAATGCACATGATGACATGATATGAGATGCATGACAACAACAACAACACACGGAGACAAAGACCCGAACTCGAGAAAACAAAATAACTTAACGCCGGAAACGGCAAGAGTTGGAGTACAAATTGGGAAAGTTACATCCAGGGTTTTACAACACTCCACCACTACGAAAGGATCTCATTCCGAGATATAGGACTGAAAGAACGACGGGTACTCGGAACGGAGGTGATCCTCGTGTTCCCAGGTAGCTTCACGGTCGGAATGGTGTGACCACTTGACTTTGAGAAATTTGATTGACTTGTTGCGAGTCTTGTGTTCAGTCTCTTCAAAGAATAGCAACTAGGTGCTCACGATAAGAGAGATCTTCTTGGAGCTCAATGTCCTCGAAGTTGACGGTGCGGTCAGGAGTCTTGAAGCACTTTCGGAGCTAAGAGACATGGAACACGTCATGAACATTTGCAAAGTTTGAAGGAAGCTCGAGTTGATAGGCGAGGTCGCCTCTCTTGCTGACAATCTTGAAAGGTCCCACGTATCTGGGGGAAAGCTTCCCTTTGATACTGAAGCGACGAGTACCTTTCATAGGAGAGACGCGGAGGTAAACATGATCTCCGATCTCGAAAGCCAAATCATGGTGCTTACTAGCATAGTAGCTCTTCTGGCGGGATTGGGCTGCTTTGAGGTTATCTCGAATGACTTTGCACATTTCCTCTGCCTTTGTGATTAAGTCATTACCCAAAAGCTGACGTTCACTGGTTTCAGACTAGTTGAGAGGGGTACGGCACTTCCTGCCATACAGAATTTCAAATGGGGCCTTGCCCGAACTTGCTTGAAAACTGTTTTTGTAAGAGAATTCAGCATAAGGAAGACAATCCTCCCACTTCATGCCGAAGGAGATCACACAAGCCCTAAGCATATCTTCAAGAATCTGGTTGACATGCTCGACTTGACCGCTAGTTTGAGGATGGAAAGCTGTGCTGAAGCGGATGTTGGTGCCCATGGCCTTCTGGAAAGAATCCCAAAACTTGGAGGTAAAAGTGCTGCCACGGTCTGAAGAGATCACTTGTGGAATACCGTGCAGAGAGACAATTTGAGAGGTATAGAGTTCCGCCAATTGAGCTGCAGTGGTCGACTCTTTGATAGGCAGAAAGTGAGTCACTTCAGTGAGTTTGTCGATTGACAACGAATATAGCATCATTGCCACGCTTGGACTTTGGAAACCCAGTCACGAAGTCCATCTCAATGTGGTCAAACTTCCTTTCTGGAATGGCAAGAGGTTGGAGGAGACCAGCTGGCCTTTGGTGTTCTGCCTTCACTCTTCTGCAGACATCACATTCATTCACGAATTGAGCAATCTCATGCTTCATTTGAGTCCACCAATAAGCTTGCTTAAGGTCCTGATACATCTTCGTACTCCCAGGGTGGATGGAGAGGAGAGAATTGTGAGCCTTGTTCATGATCACTTTACGAAGTTCACCTTTGGGTAGAACAATTCGATCCTCGAAGAAGAGAGTGTCCTTGTCATCAAGGCGGTAGCACTTGTACTTGGGATGACTCTTGGCAATCCCAATCTTCACCTTTTTCACCATAGCATCAAGAAGCTGGGCTTGGCGAATCTGGTCTTCCAAGGTAGGAGAGACTTGAAGGTTGGCGAGGAAACCTTGAGGAACAACTTGCAGATTAAGTTTGCGGAAAGCTTCACAAAGCTCGGGTTGATAAGGCTTGAGAATCAGACTGTTGCAATAAGCCTTTCTGCTCAATGCGTCAGCAATCACATTGGCCTTGCCTGGAGTATACTCGATACTCGGATTATACTCTTGAATCATTTCGACCCATCGAGTTTGCCTGAGGTTGAGATTAGGCTGAGTGAAGATGTACTTGAGACTCTTGTGATGAGTGAAAATGTCCAGTTTTCTTCCCAATAAGAGATGTCTCCGAGTCAAAAGAGCATGCACAACTGCCGCCAACTCGAGATCATGAGTGGGGTAGTTCTTCTCATTAGGCTTCAACTGGCGAGAGGTATAAGCAACAACTTTCTTCTCTTGCATCAATACTGTGCCAAGACCTTGGAGAGAGGCATCACAAAAGACCTCGTACGGCTTGGATTCATCAGGCGGAGTCAGAACTGGAGCAGTGATCAATTTCTCTTTCAAAGTGTTGAAAGCAATGTCACACTCCGAAGACCAAACGTACTTGACGTGCTTATGGAGAAGATTAGAGAGAGGCTTCGCGATCTTAGAAAAGTTTTCAACGAATGTTCGGCAATAGCTTGCGAGACCGAGGAAGCTACGGAGTTGCTTCACATTCTGAGGAAGTTCCCAATTCACAATTGCAGACACCTTCTCGGGATTGATGGCAATGCCCTTGGCAGAGATGATATGACCAAGATAAAGAACCTCATCGAGCCAAAATTCACACTTGGAGAACTTGGCGTAGAACTGATGTTCCCTGAGCTTATCAAGAACCAAACGCAAGTGCTTGGCATGATCTTCCTTGTTCTTCGAGAAAACCAGAATGTCATCGAGATAGACCAAAACGAAGTCATTGGTGTAGGTGTTGAAGATGAAGTTCATCATGTGAGAGAACGTTGGAGGAGCGTTGACGAGGCCAAAAGACATGACAGTGTATTCATAAGAATCAAAGCTTGTCCTGAAAGCCGTCTTGGGAATATCTTGCTCACGGATTCGTATCTGATGATAACCCATATGGAGGTCAAGCTTGGAGAATACTTCGGCACTTTGAGTTGTTCGAACAGCTAGTTGATGTTGGGAAGTGGGTATTTGCTCTTGATGGTCTTCTTGTTCAATGGATGGTAATCAACACAAAGTCGGTCCATTCCATCCTTCTTCTTCACAAAAAGAACACCACAACCCCACGGAGAAGAACTAGCCCGGATGAGACCCATTTTCTCTTGAATATCGAGTTGCTTCTTCAGCTCCTTCAACTCTTCAGGTCCGAGCTTGTAAGGACACTTGCACACAGGTTCCGTGCCAGGCTCAAGATCAATAACGAATTCAACTGGCCGGTGCGGAGGCATTCCTGGAAGCTCTTCCGGAAAGACGTCTTGATATTCGCAAACGACTGGAATTTGCGAGATGGCATCGAGTTCACCCTTCTCATTGAGAGAAAACAGACGGATGGTATCATCACGAGCGGCAAATACAATTACATCCTCAGACGAATGAGTCAATTGAATCTGCCTGGCTGCACAATCAAGATGTGCCTTGTGCTTAGTAAGCCAATCCATTCCAAGAATAAGATCAATATCCCAGTTGCCAAGAACCACCGGAGAAGAGAGAAACTTGTAATCGCCCAACGTGATAGAGACATCCGGGACGCAATTGTTAGAAGTCATTTGCTTGCCCGGAGACACAATCTTCAATGGAACATGAATCCTTACGGTCACAAAATCATGCTTGGCAACAAATGGTGTTAAAATAAAAGAAAGCGATGCACCAGTGTCAAAAAGAACTTTTGCAGGAACATCGTTAACAGGAAGGTTACCCATAATCACATCTGGCGAGTCCTCTGCCTGAGTTGCATTCAGCAAATTGACCTTGGTGTGCTTGGGGTTATGCTTGACCACAGCTGTACTTGCTGATCTGACAGGAGGAGGAGGAGGAAGATGCCTCTGGTTGAAACACTTGTTGGCATAGTGACCCTTCTGTTGGCACTTGTTGCACGTGACCTCTGAAAGCGGACAGTGATACGGAGCACTCGATCTTGGAGCTTGAGACGAAGTCTTGTTCTGAAAGCCAGGGTTGGGTGGGTGGGAAGAACCACTGCCACCTTTGCTCTTCTGCTGATACGGCTGACGGAACGGAGGAGGAGGAAGCCAATACTTCTGCTGCTTGGCCACTTGAGTAGAGGAAGAAGGAGTAACATCTCTGACTCGCTTCTTGGAAGCATCCACCTCAACTGAGCAGCCTCTTGCTTCAACGCCATGTTGTAGAAATCATCGTACCTCAAGGGCTCAAAGAGAACAAGAGCTAGCTAAATTTCTTCTCTGAGACCACCCCTGAACTGGTATATCATGCTCTTCTCATCAGGGACGTCCTGGTTAGCAAAGCGGGCGAGCTTCTGCAACAACTTGTTGTAGTCATAGACAGACAAAGAGCCTTGCTTCAGGTTGCGGAATTCCTCACGCTTGCTTTCAACCACGCTCTGGGAATATGATGAGCTCAGAAATCTCGACGGAATCATCCCAAGTAATCACACGTCCACCTCTGGAATCCTTGTACTGCTGGAACCATTCTGCAGCTTGATCTTTGAGTTGGAAGGAAGCGAACTTGACAAAGTCCTCAGGCCTGACGTTGCTGCACTCGAAATGCTTGCACAGATCCACAAGCCAATCGTCAGCATCGGTTGCCTCAACACAATGGCTGAAAGTCTTTGGCCCGTTAGCAAGGAACTGGTTGAGTGTAGCAAAGTGATTCTGATTGTTGCCTTGGTTCCCTTGGTTGCCTTGATTGCGCTCTTGGAGAATTTGCATGATCAACTGTGTGTTTGCATTGGTTGCGGCCATCACAGCTTGCCATGCCTCCGGAGGAGGTGGAGGTGGTGGCGGATTAGGATTCGGAGTCGTGCGCGTTGGAGGAGCCATCCTGAAGAGGTTGACCACCATTAGCACATTGATAGATAAATATTGAAGCTGAATCCAACGGAATGAAAATTGCAACATATAGTCTTCACATCTGAACAAAATGAACGAATGCATTCCTCTTTAAATGGTCACATCTCCATAAATTGAGAAGCCATGTAGAATTAAGGTAGAGAAATAAATCAACAAGGTATAGATCAAGAACGAATAATCGGTAAGAAATCCCAATCTCAAACCAATATCCATGGAATAAGAACTAGAGCTACAAGAATTCCCACCTATGAAACTCGCGAACCTTTCCGGTTATGCAATCAGGTGTTGGGGATACAAGGGAAGCATAATATCTCACCCAAATCTAGCAAATCCTACATCCAGCTATATCCATCCTTCAACACATAACCGAGAAAACTTCGGAAACCATCTACCTCAACCTTCGAAAAGCATCCGTTATACAAGTTATGGCGATACTCCCGAACTCCCGCCGCAGTACTGGGTGGCGTCGAGGTTATCTCACCAACGAACTGCATAAAAGAGATTTTCGATGTCGGCGTACTAGATTCAGGTATTCCAGAATTGCAACAATAAAATTATAACGACAACACCTCAGAGCTCAACTCCCCGGGACACTCCCACAAAACCCCTGACAGGAGGCACCAAGACAATGTTCTCATCATAATACCATCGGAACGATTCCAAGATACCCGCGTGATCCTAAATTTTTTTTGTGAAATTTGAGAAGAGAAGATTCAAAACTCTACGTCAGGATGCCTTACCAGAGCGATGAGGAGACAAGGAAGTAAAAAGAATTCCTAAACTCTCCGATATATAATTCCTAAAAGACTCAAAACATTTTTCTAGACACAGCTCGGCCGCTAATAACGATCAAGCAATGGGGCTCCTAAGGTCGGGGAAGGCTTTGATACCAACTTGTAACACCCTCAATGCGACTATATCTCCCACGTGTCGAGGCACGACTTAGAGGCATAATCGCATTGAAGGCATATGTCGCAAGTTAGGCAATCTTCACAACATCCCATGTAATATAAATCATAAAGGGGAGAAATAACATAGTTGGCTTACACTCGCCACGTCAATCAGGTACATAAATAACATTACATCATCCAAACACTCATGGACCGACAACGGCGCCAAAATAAAAGATAACCCAACAAGCAACACGGTCCCGATCACCCCCAACTGGGCACCACTACTGATCATCAGGAAAGGAAACATAGTAACATTGAGAGTCCTTGTCGAACTCCCACTTGAGCTCGATCACGTCTCCTGGAGCGGAATCATCAGGCCCTGCATCTGGTGTAATAGTAATCTGTGAGCCACAGGGACTTAGCAATCTCGCACCCTCGCGATCAAGACTATTTAAGCTTATAGGTAAGGCAACGTAAGTATAAGTGGAGCTGCAGCAAGCGACTAGCAAAATATGGTGGCTAACCTGTTCACAAAAGAGAGCGAGAAGAGGAGGCAAAGCGCGAGCGAGAAACTAGAGAGCAACCTGCGCAAACATTACTCCAACACCGTGTCCACTTCCCGGACTCCACCGAGAAGAGGCCATCACGGTAACACACTTAGTTGATTCATTTTAATTAAGTTAAGGTTCAAGTTATCTACAACCGGACATTAATAAATTCCCATCTGCCCATAACCGCGGGCACGGCTTTCGAAAGTTCAAATCCCTACAGGGGAGTCCCAACTTAGCCCATGACAAGCTCTCACGGTCAACGAAGGAATAGACCTCCTCCCAAGACGTTCTGATCAGACTCGGTATCTCAGTTCTTCAAGACACTTCGACAGGTTAAAACAAATCCAGCAACACCGCCCCGAATGTGCCGACAAATCCCGATAGGAGCTGCACATATCTCTTTCTCAGGGCACACTTAGATGGACACTACGTACAACTAAAACCAACCCTCAAGTTACCCCGAGGTGGCACTGCCAGTGGCTCTATTTGGACCAACACTCAGAGGAGCACTAGCCCGGGGGGGGGGGGGTTAAATAAGATGACCCTCGGGCTCCGGAAACCCAAGGGAAAAGAGGCTAGGTGGCAAATGGTAAAACCAAGGTTGGGCATTGCTGGAAAAGCTTTAATCAAGGCGAACTATCAAGGGGTTCCCATTATAACCCAACCGTGTAAGGAACGCAAAATCCGGGAACATAACACCGATATGACGGAAACTAGGGTGGCAAGAGTGGAACAAAACACTAGGTGAGAGGCCGAGCCTTCCACCCTTTACCAAGTATATAGATGCATTAAGATAACAAGATAATATAATGATATCCCAACAAGTAAATAAATATTCCAACAAGGAATAGTCTCCAATCTTCACCTGCAACTAGCAACGCTATAAGAGGGGCTGAGCAAAGCGGTAACATAGCCAATCAATAGTTTACTAGGACATGGTGGGTTAGAGGTTTGACATGGAAATTTGGGAGGCTTGAAAGCAAGTGGTAGGCATCGTAGCATTGGCATAGCAAAAGAGCGAGCAATCTAGCATAGCAAAGATAGTAGTGATTTCGAGGGTATGATCATCTTGCCTGCACAGTTGTCAGAGTTTACTGGATCCTCGAAAGCAAACTCAACGGGCTCCTCGTTAGCAAACTCATCTCCCGGCTCTACCCAAACAAGACAAACAAGCAACAAGGACAGAATCAACCACGTGCAAGCTCGAAAAAAATGATGCAAAGATGATATCCTATGCGGGATGCGATGCGGGATGAATATGCAATATGTGACAAGAAATGCATGAACATGGCCTCCATTTGGAAAAACAAGTGTGCCACTGGAAATATGAGATGAAATCGCTTGAAAACGATATAAAGAACGCCGGAATCGGAGTTACGGTTTGGACATGGCAAGCGATTCAAATATGACACCGGTCTACGATTTACAGCAAGTAGCCATATAAATGCAATGAGATGAACATGCTACAGCACCCAAACATGAAAACAAAATGCATGGCAGGGATGCATTCAAGAATCTTAACAAAAGTCTAGCACTGAGCTACGGCCAATTCATACATTAACAGGTTCAAACAAGCATGGCAAAAATGCATATGGCAAACAGATCTCAGACTTAGTGAAATTAACACTTGTCTGGAATTTCAGATCAGGTAGCACTCTTCGGAGCAACAAAACTACATGCTACAGGACCTGAACATGGCAAAGTAAAGCATGGCATGGAGCTACTCAAAGAGCTTAACAAAAGTCCCTTAGTGACCTTGAGCCAAAAGGGATCAGAAAAATACAATTGCAAGCATGTGAACATAGCAAAAACATAATCAGTTTTCAGACTTAGTGAGAACTGGCACATTCTGAAACATAACTCAAGTAGGCATGACTCAAGTAGGCATGTTTACGAGCTCGATGCACTCACTAGGGTGCAAGTCATGACAAACTAAGCATACACCCATCAAGAATACACAAAATAAAACCTAGACATGGCAAGAACAATAGCATAGCATGCACGGATCAACTACAACATCATCGGCAAAATTGCAAACAAGTTGACAATCTACCCAGATTCACAAAGTGGTGAAAGTAGAGCTCGATTGACTCAAGCTAGGGTGCTCCATAAATGCAAACAAAGACATGGATGGATAGAGCACTACAAGATTAACAAAACATCCTTACTGATCATCCTCAAAAGAGGCACAGATCACTAGGAAACAACATGAACATATGGCCATGTGACATAAACAGCTCAAGGACTTGGTGGAAATGCTAAGTCCCTGAAAACAGAATTACCAAGTGCACCACTTGGCAAGCTTGTGCTAGTCACCACACACATCACAAAATACATGGGTTGCACCTCTGGAAAGATGACAAAACCCTTAACAAAACATATGTAGAGCATCAGGGCATATCATGCACACAATAATCATGACAAAAATGATAAAAACCTAAATGGAGTAGCAGATCTGACAATTATCTCAAGTAGCCTCCTTCTAACAGCATTTCGGGCATCAAGATAAATTCAAATGAAAATGATGCAATGGAATGAAATGATGTACTCTCTGAGATAAACATTTTGATATGCTATATGCATGAATTTGAGCTACGGATGAAAAGTTACGACAGGTCAAAATCGCAAAAATAATTAGGGTTTCTGAGGGAAAAGTCAACCGGACGAGGTCTAGATCTGGATCTGGCATGGAAGCCGAGGATGGCCGGAGCACTGTTCACCGAAGGTCGCCGGCCGGAGTAGGGGAAGCCGGAGCTCGCCGGACGGCGAGGTGGCCGTGGTGGAGCTCGGCTCTGGGCGAGGGGAGGCGAGGCCGAGGCCGCGGAGTGGGCCGGGAGGCGCGGGGCGGCGCGGCCGCGGTCGTCGCCGACGAGGGGCGAGGCGGCGCAGCACGTGGCGCCTCTGGCCCGGGCGCGGCGCGAGCGGGCCGGCCACGGGCCCGGCGGGCCTGGCGGCGGGGACGGCGGTGGCCACGTGGCGCGATGGGAGAGGCTGGGAGCAGCGGCGGGATTTATCCGGTGTCACCCGGACGTGTCTGGCGGCGCGGAGGGGAAAAATTAGGGTTTCGGGGAAGAGGGAGATCCGGATTCGGAGGGGTTCTTTAAATAGGCATAGAGGGAGCTAGGAGAGTCCAAATGAGGTGCGGTTTTCGGCCCCGAGATCGTGATCGAATGCTCTAGATGATGGATAGGTTTTTGGTGGGTTTTGGGACAAATTGGAAGGGTGTTGGGCTGCTACACACATGAGGCCTTTTCGGTCCCTCGGTTAACCGTTGAAGTATCAAACGAAGTCCAAATGATACGAAACTTGACAGGCGGTCTACCGGTAGTAAACCAAGGCCGCTTGGCAAGTGTCGGTACAATCTGGAAATGTTTAATCCCCACACACGAAAAAAAGCTAGAAATGACCACCGGAGGAGAACGAAGCACCGGAATGCAAAACGGACAATGGGGAAAATGCTCGAATGCAAGAGATGAACACGTATGCAAATGCAATGCACATGATGACATGATATTAGATGCATGACAACGACAACAACACACGAAGACAAAGACCCAAACCCCAGAAAATAAAATAACTTAACGCCAGAAACGGCAAGAGTTGGATTACAAATTGGGAAAGTTACATCCGGGGTGTTACAACACGCCCGAAGCGGGGCTGGTAATAGATTTCATATCTGGTGTGGTACACCGTTATGGTGTCCCACATAGCATAATCACCGATAATGGCTCTAATTTCACAGCCGATGAAGTGAAAACCGGTGTGCTAATTTGGGTATTAAGCTCGATTACGCCTCTATCTATCACCCGCAGACAAATGGTCAAGTCGAAGGGGCTAATGGTCTTATTATGAGCGGCATCAAACCTAGACTAGTGCGGTATTTTAAAGAATCACACAAGCACTGGGTGGAGGAACTTGACTCCGTACTCTGGGGGCTGCGGACCACGCCGAACCGCACTACTAGATATACACCTTTCTTCATGGTGTGCGGTGCAGAAGCAGTGTTACCCTGTGATATTATTCATGACTCACCTTGAGTGTGCATGTACGAAGAGAGAGAAGCCGAGCTCGATTGGCAGGACAGCTTAGATGCCCTGGAGGAGGAGCACGACATCGCAAAAGCCCGTTCCGCATTTAATCAATAGCAGGCTTGCAAGGATCAAAGAAGAGAAGTGCGGGCCAAGACTTATAACGGTGGTGAACTCGTTCTACGCCTGTCAGAGAAGAAAAAGGACAAACTCAGGCCCAAGTGGGAGGGTCCCTTCATCATTGACGAAGTTCTCACCGGAAGGGCATACCGCCTGCGTGATGCGTCCAACAATCACCTGGAGCCGAACCCCTGGAATGCGGCCAGACTCCGACGATTTTATGCCTAGCGCCGAACTCTGTGTTCGTCTCCTTCCTCTTGTTATTAACGTTATTTTTTCTCTCTTTTCGTTTTTATCTTTTTTTTGTTTTGCTCTTTAGCCCTACGGCTTTAGTACGGCTAGACCGCCCTCCCTTGATGCGTACATCTCCGCATATGTACGTTCATTATACCTGGGGGCTTCTCGTACCGAAGCTTGCTATTATTCTTCGAGCATCAAGCTCACCACATATGCGTTTTTCCATATGTACCTTTTCTTCGCCATTATATGCATCGATATGACTTAAGTTTTGGCCAAGTGGTTGCTTGGCTCATGTGCTTATGCCCTACGTCCCCGTTAGTTCGGCTAGGGCATAAAGGGAGCACCTCTGCAATTGTTACTGCCGGGTCATCCGGATGTGTACCTCAGACTGGGTGAGGCAGAAAGCTAGCGTTCTTAAGGGAATATTCGGTCGGCGAATTAAAGACGTTTCCGCATTCACTCCATTGTGAAACCCTAGAAGTTAGTTACTCTACGATTTTTTCAATCACCGATTCAGACATGCACATCAAACGCATGCTCACCCAGGGAAAGGAACCCTTAAAGGAACTATTCTCTTTCGAAGATGTTTCTTACATAATGTAATATAACATAACTAGCCGGATACACATTGTCTTTTCAAGCAAATATGACCCCTACGCCTGGTTCCCATGCATACCCTGGTATATTCTATCATTAGGGTATTCGGAAACACTCCGCACCTTCGGGTCCAGAGGTCGAAGCGAAAAGGTCGGCCATGACAATTTTTTTATTATCCAGCTATAAGGGAAGTACATAGTCACTTAGGACTTAAAGAGTTCCTCCTCTATACCGTCCAACAGGCGGTCTAACTTACAATCCTATAGGGAATATCTAGCGGCCACCTCCACTTGGTCATATACTAAAATAACGGGAATTTCATCCCCATTTGACCGTAGCGGTCTGACCCGGGACATGTGATTCGGATCCAGCTTGGTATACCGTGTTTTTACCATGGCCCGGGCCTCTCGCGCACCCTCTCTACAAGCCGATATCTTCCACAGTCGGATACACCGCCGCACTCCCTTGAACAGCTCTACAAGCTTCTTCATACTCCCTGGAGGGGAGGCGGATAGCCATAAGGCCTTGGCTACACCCCGCATTGCCTGCCGAGCTAGCTCGTGCAACTACGACAACCCTTGCAGAAGATCACTTGCTGATCCGGACACCTCCTCTTCGGGTCGGCCCGTCAATATACCTGCAATCACAACTATATCTGCTACTTTTACTTCCAAAATGTTATAAGGTAAATACGGCCACATACTGAACATGCCGCCTCACAGTTTTTGTTCTCCTTCTCGGAGTCGGCTAGCTGGGCCCGCACATCCTTCAGCTCTTCTCCCAGCTGGGGGTTTGCATCTTGGAGTTTGTTTTTCTCCTGTCTGACACAGGTCAAAACCCGCTCGCCTGCGGAATGCAGTCTTTTTAACTCTTTTAACTCCAATTGATCCGATGATCCTGTTATGAGATAAAGCCCCAGCGTTAACACAGGAACTATGCAATAACTGTTTCTCGATGGAGGGAAATATCACCGGAAGACGCCGCTTTGGATTTTTCCAGTTCAGCGGTCACTGCATTTAACTGCGTCCAGCACTTTTCTAGCTCTTGGGCTAGCACGTCGTTCATCTCCGATAGAACCTGGTCATGCAGCGATCCTCAAATCAGTTGTCCCAACTACTTTAAGTATTGGGGGCTACTGGCATATGGTTATCATAGTCAGACAAAGTAAACTTACCTGCACATCTTTTAAATGCTGCTTTGTGGCTCTGTTAAGCCCATCTCGAGCAGCTCGGATATATGCATCAACCGAACTGAAGGCGTTAAATGCCTATTCTGAAAAGCCAGGGTCTTGTAAAACGGCCCTGCGGCGCCGATGATTCATGGCGCTCTCCACTTCCGAGTTGGTGACAGATACATCATCCGAATCGTTGGCTGGAGGACAGTCCGGCGTCACCCCCGCATCAACCCCCGTCTTCACGGCAATATCTGGATCCTGGCTGCGGGAAGTATGACCGACCGGACCCCCGGATATAGTCCGGCACACCTTTTTCCTGATACAGGGTAAACGGAAAGGTCATAGTTGGATGTGGCTGCCAAGGTGCATATTTGCAAATTCATACCTCGTTGATGAAGGCTCGGCAGTATCTTCGTTTGCCTTCCTCTTCGAAGGCTTGTCTGGTGTGGGGGACGCTCTCTTCGGAGATGCCCCCTGGGCAGCATGGCGCGCCGAACGCCTCCCCTTTTGAGCACAGGACAATGCTGTGGGTAAGGAGGAATGAGAAAACTCTCTTGGCCAAGGTATCTCCGGCTCCCTTACATGGGAAGCAGGAAGGAGGCCGAGGTAATCGGCGATGATGGGTACATCTATACCGTCATAGCTCATCTGATAGAATATTCCATGCTCGAGCTCTAAAAATATGTTCGCTTCCTCATATCCGGGGTCAAGATCCCGGTTGCGATTCTCCGGCTGAGGTGCAGGGTCATGGATCCACTCGACAGCCTTTCGCCATTCCTGTTATAAGCGGATAAGATACTGCCTGTAAAGAATGATTCAGGGACAGGAGTAAAATAGTGGAGCTGAAGCTTACCTAGCTGGGAGGATTATACATGGAAAATCCGTCTCGATATTGGAGACGGGTGAACTCATCCTTCTCCCCTTTATATAGCTCGGCCAGTATTTTGGCCAGGGCGGCGGGGGTCTTCGGGCCCTTCCGACCATAGCGTGAGGCATCGTCTTCCCCGTTATAATGCCACATGGGCAGCCCTCTGTATTGGAGTGGCTGGACCCCCCGCGTTATAGAGATCGCCATTACCTCGACTATTGACAATCCGGACTGGTCAAGCGTCTTAATCTTGCCCAGCAGCAGGCTGATCTCTGCACTATCCTCTTCCTCGAGCCTCCGAGGACGCCAGCTATGGCGTTTCTTCAGCGGAGCATTTGAAAACTCGGGGAGGCCCATGGGGACGGTGTCGGGTAGAGCGACGTCGTCGATGTAGAACCATTCAGAAGGCCACTCTTCGGGAGCTTTCTTCAGCGTGCCGGACAGGTATCCGGTCCCGGCGATGTGCCACACTTCGGCTCCTCCCACTTTAAAAATTGACCCACCTTGATTGCGAGGGACAAGGCAGAACAATCTTCTCCATAAATCGAAATGGGCCTTGCAACCGAGGAATAGCTTGCATAGAGCAACATAACCCGCAATATGAAGGATAGAGGCGGGAGTGAGACTGTGCAGTTGGAGGCCGTAATACTCCACCAGGCCTCGGAAGAAGGTATGGATCGGAAAACCGACACCTCTTAACAAGAAGGGGACGAAGCATACTTGTTCTCCCCTAGACGGATTGGGGAAGTTCTCCGTTTGAGACCCGCCCTTGAAGGATGTCGTCCCTGCTTGTACGGGGACCAAGTCCACGGGGAGAAGAAAGCCATGTGTTTGCAGCTTCGCCAGCTGACTGTGGGATACGGAACATCCCCCCCAATCGCCCTCTTTGGAGTCGTGGGGACGAGAGGAAGAGCTGGGAGCGCTAGCCATGTTGGAGTGGTTTTTTCTTAGCAAGCTCTAAGGATTTTTCGCGAGGTGTGGAATGGATCTGAGATCTATTCTCTTTAAATAAGCACCTTGGTGGTACGACCGGGGTGGTATATGCAAAAAAATACCCCAAACGCTTGCATTCGCCCGACACGTGGAAACTGAAGTTGCTGATGCACAGAAGCCGAGGGGTACAACATTAAATGGAAGGTCGAGCACACTACTCGGAAGTCATCGGTGGAGGAACCCGCCTTGCAACGCCGAAGATAATCTATGTGTCGAACACCACCTCATTGAAGACTGGTTCAGGGGCTACTAAGGGAGTCCTGGACTAAGGGGTCCTCGGGCGTCCGACCTGTTAGCCATGGGACGTACTGATGGGCTGTGAAGATACGAAGACCGAAGACTGCACTCGTGTCCAGATGGGACTTTCCTTGGCGTGGAAGGCAAGCTTGGCGGCCAATTATGTAGATTCCTTTCTTTGTAAACGACCTTGTGTAACCCTAGATCCCTCCCATGTCTATATAATCCAGAGGGCTAGGTCCGTAGATAGGCCAAATACTCATTACCATAGTCATACAGGCTAGACTTCTAGGGTTTAGCCATTACGATCTCGGGGTAGATCAAGTCTTATAATACTCATATCCATCAAGATCAATCAAGCAGGAAGTAGGGTATTACCTCCATAGAGAGGGCCCGAACCTGGGTAAACATCATGCCCCCTGTCTCCTGTTACCATCGGCCTTAGACGCATAGTTCGGGACCCCCTACCCGAGATCCGCCAGTTTTGACACCGACTAGGGGCCCGCCCTGCGCCACCCTCGACCACCGTTGGAGCGTCCGAAAACCAGGACGATGCCAAGGGGCAAAGGGGACGCTAGTGGTGCCCTCAGCGACCACAGGCCCTCTGCCAGGGGGAGTGCTCGCCGGCGCCTCCCCGATAGAGGACCTACCTCCGGGCGATGCCTTGCTCCGTGCAACACGGGGGAGGGCCTTGCTCCAGACCTCTCCCGTGCAGCCCCCAGCGCGCTACCACCGGTTGGAACGGGGCTGCTGCACTTGGGTCGGCGTCCGCCGCTGCGGCCTGGTCCACCTGCGACCCATGGTTAGCGTAAGCCTACTCCTGAGATATCAGTTGTACCCTGCAGTGGTTGTCATTGGCGTGGTTGGCGAGGCTCCTGGGTGGTTCATGGAATTCCTCAACTTCTAGCATCTCTTATTCCCACCCCTGGTCGAGGAACGAGCAGGGGTCATCCTCTGGCATGTACTCTTGATCCACCATGCGGGGCACATAGGCTTCCAGAGCCGCCGCTCCGGAACCCCCGCCGAGACGCCCTGCAGCCCACGACGCCGAGCCCAGTGCGCCCCCCTGGTGGCTGTAGGGCGGCGCCCCATTGGGACTGCAAGGAGCAATGCCCGTACACACGCCACCTAGGGGAAGCGTAGGCGCGGCCGGATGTTCGGCACCATTGGTCGTGTTGGCACTGATAAGCCCTCCTGGTGCACCTGGGAGCATGCGGGCGCGACGAGGCCCGCCGTGCGATCTGGCCACAACTTGAGATGAAAGTAGGGAGCAGAAAGGCGATGTGCCCTTGGATGCAGCATCCAACAGCTTAGCGACGCATTCGCTTGTTCCCGTCGTGTGTGTGGCGCCGTCGCCGCTGCATAGCTTAAGGATCTTGCGGCGGCCCGCGCGCGGCACAGTGTGAGGTTAGAAGGCATCGATCCGCACCGTCCGCGTCCCGTGGCATTCGGTGGTGCGCAGGCTGCCTAGAGTGTGGAGTTGAGGTCTCCCTGGGCGGACGGCGCCACCCTGATGGGCCAAGCAACCCAATGGTCGGCATTGGTCCTTGGGTCACCAGACATTGGAGCCCCGGGGTGTTGATGGGTCGGCTGATGGGAGAAAGGCTTCAGCGCACCCCGACCTGGTGCGCCAAATGTCGGATTATGGGTTCCAGCAAACCCTTGAGGTTCGAACACTTGGGTGCGCATGAAGTTCTCTCTCTCCCTAGCTCGCTCTCGCAACAATCTCAATGCCTAGCCCGACGAACCCAAAGAACAAGAGACATGCGAGTTTATACTGGTTCGGGCCACCGTTGTGGTGTAATACCCTACTCTAGTGTGGTTTTGTGGATTGCCTTGTAGGCTGAGGATGAACTACTACAAGAGATGAACAGCCTCCTGAGGAGAGTTGTTCTTGAGCTCGGCGAGCTTGTATGTGTGAGGGTGATCAAAATGATCCGTCCCTTGCTAAGGTGGTGGCTAGTCCTATTTATAGAGGCCCTAGTCCTCTTCCCAAATGTTTAAGCGGGAAGGGATCCCACAATGGCCAAGTTTGAAGGGGGACAACTAGTACAAGCTATCCTGACAAAAGGTGGTCTTCGCCTGCCAAAGGCTCTGGTGGTGACGCCACCATGGGCTCCGCAGTGACCTCCGTCCTGCCGTCCTGCTGGTCTTCGTCTTGTTGCACCGATATGGAAACCTTTGCCTGATGATTTGGGAATCCTCGCATATGCTTGCCCCTTTAACACCAAAGAGGAAACGAGTACTCTACGTCCGCTGGCGCCCGCCTGGCCTTGGTCCTCATGGCTCACGTGAACCTCGCGAGGTGCCCCTTGCATAGATATTTCCGCTCCTCGGGAGCCAGCCTAGTGAGGCCGCCCCCGGAGGTCTTGTCATCATCCACCTCGCGAGGCTTGGCCCCTCGCGAGGGTCTTGAATGGTTGTTGATGAAGATGGGCCGTACCAGGCCGCCAGCTGAGCCACGCCCTGGGTCGCGGGGAGGCAAGTCTAGGTACCCCCGTTCCCAGGACGCTGACAATGATGAATATAAGCATGATGACAGTGTATAATAATTTTCTTACATATTTAGGAACATAATTTAAAAAAGCCACATGCGGCAACGCCCGAAAGACACAAGGTCAAAAGAAGAAGGAAGATAACGATCTGGCTCGCTGATCTCTACTTTGTTGATTCATTGCTGCAGGCCGCGGGAACTAGTCTCCGTGGCGAGCGGCGATGAGCTCTTTCTTGTCCTCAAGATGCTGCTTGAGAGCAACCATGGGTTCCTCCACCAGCCTTCTACAGTCCATGCGCAGCAAGGCATTCTCGTCCATAAGTTCATCGATGATGACGCCGGTCCTCTTCAACAAGGCAGTGGTCTGCTCCTGCTGCTCTGCACTTCCGACGATCTTTGCCCTCAGCAGGTCGCGCTCGGCCTGGAGCTTCGCTTGGCTCTCATTAAGTTGCCGGATGACGCCGGTAGACTGTTCAAACGAGGCATTTAGGTCATCCTACAACCTCGCCCACCTGGAGATCTGATCCATCTGCCTAAGGACGAGGGCACACATGCGCCTGTAAGAGTCCTCGCCTGCCCGCGAGACATTTTCCCAGGCTGCCGCGGCGCGGGAGGACATCTCTGCTACATTCGAGGTGTGGCGGGACATCTCTTTTGCTTCCGCGGTGCGGCCGAACTGGTCTGCTGCATCGATGGTGCGGAGGGACCTCCGTGATGCTTCAGAGGCGCGGCGGGACCTCTCTGCTACTACGGCCGTGCGACGGGACATGTTGGCTGCTTTCACGGTGAGGCGGGACATCTCTCGTGCTTCTGCTTCTAGGCTTGCCTCTCCCTGGTGGCAGTCTCTCAACCCAGAACTCACGCTAGCCATGGCAGACGCAAGGGAACGATGATGAATGACTTGTTTGTTTATGTGGATGAGGAGTTGAGGTGGAATGTGCAGTCATCTTATAACCGAGTAGTATTACGCTCCTAAGTGGGAAACCGTTTAGGTTTCGATCGGTGTGAACAGGTTTGCAATTTGCAATGTGACGGGACACATGCTCAAAATTTACTAATGGTTATAAGTGTGGCACTATTCCCGGAAGGCGTAACGTGGGCACGTAGGCCTTCTCAGCCGCGTACGTGGCGTTTGCATCATAGGGTGCACCGCAATAGGCAATGTCAGCACATGTTTTGTTCCAACAACCGTGCGCGCTCGTTATTACCATCGCACACACTTCTTTTAATTAGAATGTGTGTGGCCGTCTAGCGTACACACGTTGATCTATCTAACTATTTCAGTTTGTTGTGGCTAATCACAAACAGTTCATCCATGTGAAGTGTATGCAATTAATCGCAGACACATTGATCTGGCTTTCTGTTGCCTAATCGCAAACAGTTAATCCTTCTGAAGCGTATGCCCTCAATCACAAACACCTTGATCTGGCTGACAGTTTCTTTTGTGTTTCCTAATCACAAACAGTTCATCCGAGTGAACCGTATGCTCTATATCGCACACGCCTTCATCAGGCTACTCCTTGATACGTCTCCAACGTATCTACTTTTCCAAACACTTTTGCCCTTGTTTTGGACTCTAACTTGTATGATTTGAATGGAACTAACCCGTACTGACGCTGTTTTCAGCAGAATTGCCAGGATGTTGTTTTATGTGCAGAAAACAAAAGTTCTCGGAATGACCTGAAACTCCACGGAATATCTTACAATAAATAATAATAAATCCTCGCCAAAGATGAAGACCAGGGGGCCCACACCCTTCTCACAAGGGTGGGGGCGCGCCCTCCCCCCTAGGGCGCGCCCCCCTATCTCGTGGGCCCCCTGGAGACCCCCCGACTCCAACTCCAACTCTATATAACTACTTTCGGGGAGAAAAATTAGAGGAGAAGAATTCATCATGTTTTACGATACGGAGCCGCCGCCAAGCCCTAAAACCTCTCGGGAGGGCTGATATGGAGTCCGTTCGGGGCTCCAGAGAGGGGGATTCATCGCCGCCGTCATCATCAACCAACCTCCATCACCAATTTCATGATGCTCACCGCCGTGCGTGAGTAATTCCATCGTAGGCTTGCTGGACGGTGATGGGTTGGATGAGATTCACCATGTAATCGAGTTAGTTTTGTTAGGGTTTGATCCCTAGTATCCACTATGTTCTGAGATTGCTATGCTTAATCCTTGTCACTAGGGCCCGAGTGCCATGATTTCATATCTAAACCTATTATGTTTTCATCAATATATGAGAGTTCTAGATCCTATCTTGCAAGTCTATAGTCACCTATTATGTGTTATGATCCGTTAACCCCGAAGAGACAATAATCGGGATACTTACCGGTGGTGACCGTAGTTTGATGAGTTCATGTATTCACTATGTGTTAATGCTTTGTTCCGGTTCAGTATTAAAAGGAGGCCTTAATATCCCTTAGTTTCCGTAAGGACCCCGATGCCATGGCAGGGTAGGAAAAAAGATGTCATGCAAGTTCTTTTCCATAAGCACGTATGACTATATTCAGAATACATGCCTACATTACATTGACGAATTGGAGCTACTTCTGTGTCAACCTATGTTATGACTGTTACATGATGAACCGCATCCGGCATGATTATCCATCATTGATCCAATGCCTACGAGATTTCCATATACTGGTTTACGCTTATTTACTTTCCTGTTGCTATTGTTACAATCACTACAAAATACCAAAAACATTACTTTGCTTTCATTACTCTTTTGTTACCATTACCATTACTATCATATTACTTTGCTACTAAACACTTTGCTGCAGATACTAAGTTTCCAGGTGTGGTTGAATTGACAACTCAGCTGCTAATAATTGAGAATATTCTTTGGCTCCCCTTGTGTCGAATCAATAAATTTGGGTTGAATACTCTACCCTCGAAAGCTGTTGCGATCCCCTATACTTGTGGGTTATCAAGAATAATTTCCGGTGCCGTTGCCGGGGAGCATAGCTCTATTCTTTGAGTCACTTGGGATTTATATCTGCTGGACACTATGAAGAACTTGAGAGATCCAAAAACCAAGATCTATCCCTCAACTATGAGGGGGGGGGGTAAGGAACTGCCATCTAGCTCTGCACTTGATTCACCTTCTGTTATGAGTAAGCTTGCGACACCTAAACCTGCTTCTGCTATTCGTTCTGATATGTCGCATGTTATTGATGATGCTACTTCTGCTATACATGATACTTATGATGAAACTGCCTCTATGCCTGATACTACTATGCCACTTAGTGATTTTCTCGAGGAACGACTTGCTAGGGCTAGAGAAATTGAAAATATTGAATCTGATTATGAAGATGAAAGTGATGATGAAGAATCACTTGTTATTCCTGAGGGTTATTTATTTGATCAAGATGCTTCTTTAGCTATTTTACCTTGCAAAGATAGATATGAACTCAAAAGGTTATTAGCTAAATGGAATAAGCAATCTCTAAATGCTAGGATGAGACCTGACCCTGCTTTTGCTACTTCACCTATCTGTGTTGCTGATAAGGATTATGAATTCTCTGTTGATCCTGATGTAATTACTTTGATTGAATCTGATCCTTTTCATGGCTATGAATCTGAAACTGTTGTGGCACATCTTACTAAATTTAATGATATAGCCACCCTGTTCACTAATGATGAGAGATCTCGCTACTTTTATATCCTTAAAATATTTCCGTTCTCGTTAAAGGGTGATGCTAAGATATGGTTTAATTCTCTTGATCCTGGTTGTGTGCGTAGTCCCCAGGATATGATTTACTACTTTTCTGCTAAATATTTCCCTGCTCATAAGAAACAAGCTGCTTTAAAGGAAATATACAACTTTGTGCAAATTAAACAAGAGAGTCTCCCACAAGCTTGGGGGAGGCTTCTCAAGTTACTTAATGCTTTGCCTGATCATCCTCTTAAGAAAAATGAAATACTTGATATCTTTTATAATGGACTAACCGATGCTTCCAGAGATTACCTGGATAGTTGTGCTGGTTCTCTTTTCAGGGAAAGAACATCGGATGAAGCTGAAATCTTATTGAATAATATGATGAAAAATGAAAATAATTGGGCACCTCCTCAGCCAGCTCCTGAGCCAGCTCCTGCTCCAATTAATGATCCTATTCCTAAACCAACTCCGAAGAAGAGAGGTATTCTATTTCTCAGTCCTGAAGATATGCAAGAGGCAAAGAAATCAATGAAAGAAAAAGGTATTAAAGCTGAAGATGTTAAGAATTTACCTCCTATTGAAGAAATACATGGTCTTAATTTACCGCCTGTTGAACAAACATATGATCTTAATCCTTTATTTATTGAAGAACCTCCAGACCCCGATAACCCGACACAAGTAGTAAAGGTAAATTCTCTCTATAGATATGATAAAGCTGAAAGCCCTCCTACAAAAATTGCTAGCCAATGCTTGGATGAGTTTGATAATTTTATGTTTAAGCAAGAAGACTTCAATGCTTATTTTGGTAGACAATTAAAACAAGATGCTGATATGATTAAATACTTGGGTGATTATATGGCTAATATTAGAGGTGAACTTAAACTTGTTAGCAAACATGCTTCTATGGTTACCACTCAAGTAGAACAAGTACTTAAAGCTCAAAAAGAATTGCTTAATGAGATGAATAGTAAGAAAAATAATTATGCTATTAAAGTGGCTACTAGAACTGGTAGAATGACTAAGGAACCTTTGTATCCTGAAGGCCACCCTAAGAGAATTGAGCAAGATTCTCAGAGAAATAAAATTGATGCACCTAGTTCTTCTAAAAGGAAGAAAAAGAAAAATGATAGAACTATGCAAACTTCTAGTGAACCTATTGCTGAACCACCTGATAATCCAAATGATATCTCTATGTCTAATGCTGAAACACAATCTGGTAATGAACATGAACCTAATGAAAATGTTAATGATGATGTTCATAATGATGCTCAACCTAGTAATGATAATGATGTAGAAATTGAACCTGATGTTGATCTTGATAACCCACAATCAAAGAATCAACATTATGATAAGAAAGACTTTGTTGCTAGGAAACATGGTAAAGAAAGAGAGCCTTGGGTTCAGAAACCCATGCCTTTTCCTCCCAAACCATCCAAAAAAAAGGATGATGAGGATTTTGAGCGCTTTGCTGAAATGATTAGACCTATCTTCTTGCATATGCGATTAACTGATATACTCAAAACCAATCCTTATGCTAAGTACATGAAAGATATTATTACAAATAAAAGAAAGATACCGGAAGCTGAAATTTCCACCATGCTTGCTAATTATACTTTTAAGGGTGGAATACCAAAGAAACTTGGAGATCCGGGAGTACCTACTATACCATGCTCCATTAAAAGAAACTATGTTAAAACTGCTTTATGTCATCTTGGAGCCGGTGTTAGTGTTATGCCTCTCTTTATATCATATACTTGATTTGAATAAGTTGACACCTACTGAAATATCTTTACAAATGGCTGATAAATCAACTGCTATACCTGTCGGTATTTGTGAGGATGTGCCTGTTGTGGTTATAAATGTTACTATTTTAATGGACTTTGTTATTCTTAATATTATTGAGGACGATAGTATGCCTATTATTCTTGGAATACCTTTTCTTAATACTGAAGGGGCTGTTATTGATTGCAACAAAGGCAATGTCACTTTTCATGTTAGTGGTAATGAGCATATGGTACACTTTCCGAGGAAACAACCTCAAGTTCATAGTATTAATTCTATCAGAAAATTTTCATCGATTATATTTGGAGGTTTTGAATTTCCTCTTCCTACTGTCAAGAAGAAATATGATATAATTATTATTGGGGATGTGCATATCCCCGTTGAGGTAACCTAGTGTTATTCGAAATTTCTCCGGTTTCATGTTAATCGGAATGAGTTTGTTAACAAGACTTGATCAACCTTGTTAGTGGATTCCTTTTGATGAGCATGAGATGGAAGAAACTAGAAGCACAACCTTCTGTACCCTCTCTATACTTTCTGTTATTTAGCTAAAATAAAGTAAAAATAAATAATTTTATGTCTGTTATCTGATTATTTGTGCAATATAAAAATACCTTGAAAATAAAAGTTCTCAAAATGCCCTGAAAATTAAATATGATTTTTTATAGAATATTTGAGGATTTATGGAACAAAATACACACCAGGGGGCCAACCACCTTGCCACGAGGGTGGAGTGCGCGCCCACCCCCCTAGGGTGCGCCCCCTGCCTCGTGGGCCCACGGTGGCCCTCCTCCACTTATTCTTTCAGCCACACACTTCATCTTCCTCCCCCAAACACGAAAAACTGAGCTCTGGCACCTCTACAAATCCCTGCTTCCCTCTGCGAAGGGCCTATCCATTTACTTTTATGTTGAGTCATCACCCTCTTATTAAAAAGCACCATTTGGAGAGCACCGCTGTCATTTGCATTCATTACTGTTAATTTATATTGGGTGTGACTATGATTGGATCTCTTTTACCATGAATTACAATGTCTAGTCAGTCCTTGATCTTTAAAGGTGCTCTGCATTTATGTTTTGCGGTCTCAGAAAGGGCTAGCGAGATACCATCTTGTTATATCATATTATGATTGTTTTTAGAAAGTGTTGGCATCCCGGTTTTATTATTATGGCTTGCTAGTTGATTATGCTATTGATATAAGTAAACACGAGACCTGAGAATTGTTGCAAATGTGGTAGTTATAATCTTTGCTGAAAACTTCAATGCTAGCTTGACATATTTACAACCACAAGAGCAAACAGAGTTTGTAAAAGTTTTTCTTTATTTCTTTCAGTTTGTCAACTGAATTGCTTGAGGACAAGCAAGGGTGTAAGATTGGGGGAGTTGATACGTCTCCAACGTATCTACTTTTCCAAACACTTTTGCCCTTGTTTTGGACTCTAAATTGTAAGATTTGAATGTAACTAACCCGGACTGACGCTATTTTTAGCAGAATTGCCATGATGTTGTTTTATGTGCAGAAAACAAAAGTTCTCGGAATGAACTAAAACTCCATGGAATATCTTATAACAAATAATAAAAAAATCCTCGCCAAATGAAGATCAGGGGGACCACACCCATCTCACGAGGGTGGGGGGTGCGCCCCTACCTCGTGGGCCCCCTAGAGATCCCCCGACTCCAACTCCAACTCTATATAACTGCTTTCGGGGAGAAAAAAATAGAGGAGAAGAATTCATCGTGTTTTACGATACGGAGCCGCTGCCAAGCCCAAAAACCTCTCGGGAGGGCTGATCTAGAGCCCGTTCGGGGCTCCGGAGAGGGGGATTCGTCGCCGTCGTCATCATCAACCAACGTCCATCACCAATTTCATGATGCTCACCGCCGTGCGTGAGTAATTCCATCGTAGGCTTGCTGGAAGGTGATGGGTTGGATGAGATTCACCATGTAATCGAGTTAGTTTTGTTAGGGTTTGATCCCTAGTATCCACTATGTTCTGAGATTGCTATGCTTAATGCTTGTCACTAGGGCCCGAGTGCCATGATTTCAGATCTGAACCTATTATGTTTTCATCAATATATGAGAGTTCTAGATCCTATCTTGCAAGTCTATAGTCACCTATTATGGGTTATGATCCGTTAACCCCGAAGTGACAATAATCGGGATACTTACCGGTGATGACCGTAGTTTGAGGAGTTCATGTATTCACTATGTGTTAATGCTTTGTTCCGGTTCTCTATTAAAAGGAGGCCTTAATATCCCTTAGTTTCTGTAAGGACCCCGCTGCCACGGGAGGGCAAGACAAAAGATGTCATGCAAGTTCTTTTCCATAAGCATGTATGACTATATTCGGAATACATGCCTACATTACATTGACGAATTGGAGCTTGTTCTGTGTCACCCTATGTTATGACTGTTACATGATGAACCGCATCCGGCATAATTATCCATCATTGATCCAATGCCTACGAGATTTCCATATACTGGTTTACGCTCATTTACTTTCCCGTTGCTATTGTTACAATCACTACAAAATACCAAAAACATTACTTTGCTTTCATTACTCTTTTGTTACCGTTACCATTACTATCATATTACTTTGCTACTAAACACTTTGCTGCAGATACTAAGTTTCCAGGTGTGGTTGAATTGACAACTTAGCTGCTAATACTTGAGAATATTCTTTGGCTCCCCTTGTGTCGAATCAATAAATTTGGGTTGAATACTCTACCCTCGAAAGCTGTTGCGATCCCCTATACTTGTGGGTTATCACTCGTTTCTTTTGTTAAACCTCATCACAAATAGTTCATTGGACTGAACCGTATGCCCTGGATCGCACACGCAACTAAAATATGAACCGTGTTTGATGGCTCCGCCATCGCTAACGTTTTGCACCTTTTTTGACAGTTCTTTTCACCACCGTTCACTACAAAAAAAATACACTTCCGTGATGATACGTGTTTGTCACAGTAGGTCGCGTTTTTTGTCATGCATGTACATCCATGACAAAATTATGACAGAATCAAGATAGTCATACGTGTGATGTCGTAGAAGTGTTCCATGACATTACCAAAATTATCATCACAGAAGTGTCCACTTCCATGATGATAAATCACGCGTCACACAAGTGATTTCGTCAAGGGTGACCAACACGTGGCATCCATCGTAACGGAACACCGTTAAGCTATCGGGCTGGGTTTTGGATACGATAACCCGTTAACAGCCCCGACTAATGGGGATTTTCCACGTGTAAAATCATCATTGGCTGGAGGAGACACGTGTCAGGTCCGTGTTGGCACAGGTGTCACTCATCCAATGGGCGAGACGCGCCTATGATATGTTGACACGTGGACCGGCCCATCAAGTTTAAATTGGCCGACCCAACTGAAGGCCCACAAGATTTTGCGGACCATAATGGGCCGGCCTAGCTAAAGGCCCATGAGATTTTGCGGAGCATAATGGGATAGCCCAGCTAAAGGCCTACAAGATTTTGCGGGCCATAATGGGCCAGCCCAGGTAAAGGCCCACAAGATTTTTGTGTGCCATAATGTGCCGGCCCAGGTAAAGGCCCGCAAGATTCTTGCGGATCATAATGGGCAGGCCCAGCTAAAGGCCCACGAGATTTCGCCGACATTAATGGGTCGGCCCAGCTGTAGGCCCACAAGTTGAGGACCCTAGTAGGCTGGCCCATTAACTGGCTGCCATGTTTTGGGCCAAATGCCAGCCCATATTCGATCCGGTCCATTAATGGCCTGCCACGCTCCGGGCCTAATAGTGGCCCATATGAGATCCGGCCCGTTAAAAGCCTACCATGTTCTGGGCCAAATTACGGCCTAGATCAGGTCGGGCCCTTAAAGAGGCTTTGGGCTCAATTATGGCTCATATCAGATTCGGCCCGTCAACTGGACACTATGCTTTTGGGCCCACTTGCTAAAGGCCCACTTAGTAATTCGGCCTGATATTAGTTTTTGCATGTTAAGGGCCTGTTTAACAATTCGGCCCTATATTAATTTCGGCGTGTTGAAAGCCTGTCATATAGTTGGGCCTAACTACGGCCCGGTTTGCATCCGGCATGCTCGCAGCCGATATCTGATTGGGCCAAACAAGGACCGAGACAATTTTGGCCTGTTAAAAGCCCGTGATTTGATTCGCACAATCATGGGTTGGGGTTCATTTCGGGCTACTGCCGGCCCGTGAGCTGTTCGGCCCGTTTCAGGCCCAACCTACATCGTGATTGCATGACAGCCCGATTATGTACCATAATTTTATGGTTTGGACGGTTTACTGCGAAGACATGATATATATATATATATATATATATACAGTAAAATAACTGCAGCATCGTGAATAAGAAAAACCTAGACTATACAATAAAGAGATCACGGCATATTACATCCACTGGGCATCAAAGTTCGCCACTATGATAATAAAGCACTAGCAGACAGCAGATTACATACACTAGGCATCAAAGATCGCCACCAGTGCAAATAAACACACCGACAAAATAATATACAAAACCGACATCACTTCAATAGAGTTCAAGAAAGGCTAGCCCTACTGGGGAGCTACAGCGCAAGCAGCTGAGCAAGTTGATGAGACTGCGCTTGTTCAACACTTATATCTTCCTCACTCTGAAAGATAAACAAGCAGACAGATGACAGGTTTTGCACATAAAAGTATCAGTGCTCACAATTCATCACATTTCTTACTACCGAATAAAGTGACACAGTTTAAAATTGCATTAACACAATATGGTATTTTTCAGGTCAAGACATGGCAGGAAATGACATTGTGAAGGAGTTGGCAGCTTCACGACACCACTAGATTACAGATCAAGAACTCATAAGTATCAGTGGTTAGTGTGCTGTCAATTTATACCATTTCAGATTGGCAAATAAAGAGACGGTTTAAATAATAGTAGAATGATATGACATTGTTCATAGTTAAGACATTGCAGAATATGACATTGTGCTTTAGTGGGTAGGTTCACCACACCACTGGATTACGAATGAAGAACAGAAGCATACATGCAGTGCAAAAGAAGATCACTTGCTCTGTATAGTTTAATTTACATGGTATGAAGAAGGAACTTGGTTGTACAACTGAAAACTTAAATTGAGAAAGAAAAAACTTTTGTTTATGAACTACATAATAAACTTTAAACAAGCAATTTGACGCAAACACCAAAAATAAACAGCTGTTGCAGTCATGCCTAACCAAATATATACAACAAAGTTTGAAGGCTTGAGATGGACAAACTTACATTATTGGTGAAGACAAGCTCTATAAAGGCCTTGTCCATGCTGATGGGGGGACAATTCAAGAAGTTTACCACAGAATATTCTTCAAACGCATTGCCTTTATTCTACATTTTGTTAAGAGTAAATATAGATGTGATAATATACGAAAAATGGAGAATATTTAAGATAAGATGAAGAGTGATGCTACATAACCAAGTAGCTATAAATGTAAGTGCAGCGATACAGGAAAAAGGTACAGCCAAGAGCAATGCACAGCCAAACTTCTTCAGTACCAACCTTATGGTAAGAGTAAATATAGATCTGATGTGTAGAAAATGGAGGGCAAAGGAAAATAAGCTGCAGAGTGATGGTACATGAACAACTACCTATCATTATAAGTATACTGATAAAGGACAACATGTACTTACAAGAACAATGCAGAGCTAAAAAAACATTGGCATTGGATATATTCTACACTAATGTAACCATTCATATAGATCAGATAATTTGGAGCGAACAATTGATAAGCAAGATATCATGCATACTGCTGTCACATAATGAACCAGGTATGTATGCAAGTAAAGTGATACAGGATAACAGGTACTAACAAGAGCAAAGGAGCGGGTAGCATATTTGCGATATCCTGTCGTTCTTGTCAAACCGGGATTCTTCTTCGAGCAGATTTCCTATAAAAAAAGATCCATAAGGCACATGCAGAAAAGTAGAAGTTCAAATTTTCATGTGATTTCATAGACAGTACCTCATCCTGGGAACGAGACCAGTGCATAACAAGGTTTTTCCATTCAATGTCTTCTAAATTTAGCACAAGAGACTTCACCGGAAATTCGTTTATAGACTTGCCATCAAAGTGTGATTTCCTCGGGTAACACCGATACTGCTGCAATGCTTCCTTGAAAAGAACAAGCAAGCTTTGCTCGTCATTACTATCCAGATTGACCCTCGGCTAGTTAAAACAATGTAATGTAAATCGTTGATGTGTTCAATCAGCAGAAAACAGGAAAATAATAACCATGAATAATAGCACTTACACGTAAGTTGGACAGGAAGATGTGAAAATGGTGTTTCTCTTCACAATAATCTTCCCATGATGGGAATATATGCACATAATCCCTAACAACATTGAAAGCATTGTCTTTTAAACTAGGAATAAATGGATTGGGGTTCCAATCTGCAGGAATTGACCGTCTCTGTAGTTGGGATAGGTCTTCGGCCGGTGGACTTGCTGTACTTTTTGTTGGAGTGGGATTTTTCTGTGGTATAGCTGGTGCTATGGCAAATGAAATCGGTATACCTTTTGCGGGAGTGCAGGTCCTGTGTGGTGGGGCTAGTAGTGTGGCTAGTGAAGTATGGGTACAGTCTGCAGGAGTCGGTCCTGTTTTGTGTCACTTGTTGTACAGCCAATATAAGTGGGGTGCTGTCTGATTTCTCCGGCACCACCACGTTTTTCAAGGACTTCGCTGGTGCTCCTTCAGGTTCGGCAATCACCCTCTTCCTTTTTGATGTCTGATGCACAAGAACAACATTTGAGTGGAAAAACATGGTATGATGACAGATGGAATATGTATTGATAATGGATGGGCATGGCATCTCGACATATATGATGAGTAAACTAAGTAGATGGCGGTGCAACAAAGTAGAAGAAATGCAAGACAACATATGCAAGATACCCGCAATCAATAAAACATTGCAAAATAGGAATAGGCACCTTGATGGGTGAACATGACAGGCCATCTGCCTTTGACTCCTCGAGGTTAGAATAGTCATTAGGATCATATTCTGAACAAGAATCAATAGGTGGGGAGCGTATGAGTTTCATTGCATCCAGAATGGCACTCAATGCCTTGGTGCCAATTTTGTAAGCCGTTGCAGTGTTTAGCTTCAAGAGTGGACTGCTGCTAGTGCGACACAAAGCAGCTACACAGATCATAGTGTAGATATGACGGGAAAACCTTAAGCATCAGAGTAAAATCAGCAAAGTGGAATTTGCTCGAATATATGTGCTAGTATTGCCGGTACGGCTAGAAAGGCTTCGGATACCAGCTCTCTTCAAGTGAAGGTGCGGTACTGTTAATATCAGTGTAACTCTCAAAGGCGACACAGCTCCGCGCATTTCTTGCTATTCTTATAGGATTCAAGTGGGCAGGCCACTACAAATCCTATTCCTATGTTTACAAGATCCTACGAATCAAAGAGGCTCAAAGTGTCCATCACAACCGACCGTATAGACCTCTACACTGCAAATGTCCCTGCTCATCTTCAGTACAAGGAACATACTGTACTACTATCATACTCCCTCCATTCCAAAATATAAGTCTTGGTAGAGATTTCCACTATGGATCACATACAGATGTATCCAGATACATTTTAGTGTAGATTCACTCATTTTGCTCCATATGTAGTCCATGGTAGAATCTATACAAAGACTTGTATTTAGGAACAGAGAGAGTACATATTAAAGAAGAACGGAAGAGGAACATGGTAAAGAAGAGCAAGCAGATTTTTTATAATAAAATGTTGGTTGCGCAGTGCCCACACATGATGAACCAAAGCGCATTAAGAATGCAACTCACAGCTGTCTCTCGACCATTTCAGGCGGTTGGATGAAGATCCTACGTCTCCTAACCCTTCTTCTTCCTCGTCTCTGATTCTTCCCATACAAAACACCGCACGGGCCGACGGCCGGACCACCGGCCCCCACCGCTTGTGTTCCTCCGCCACCCCCACCCCCACCCCCGCCCCAACCCCCACCCGCGTCGAGTTTTCTTCGTTCGGCGAGGCCCCACAACCACCCGAGCCCGTACGATCGCACTGGCGAACTCCGGCGAGCTCTGAAAAATTGACTGACCCAATTTTGAAATTTAGTCTACTGTGATTTAACTAGTGTGGAATATAAAAGGGGAAAACCATAAGCATTGGGAGTATAGTGTTGAGCGTGCCATGACGGATCTGAAGGTGCAAACCGCACAAAGGCAAATTCGCAACCAAGACAAGAAATCAGAGTAAAGTAGTGGCAATCTATTTTCTTGCTATGATAAATAAGTTGAGCAGATACGAAAGAGTACCGCCTCTGGTGCGGCACCGTGTACGCATCCGCTGAGAAATTTACAGTGCTGCGGTAGCGATGGCTGTCGGCGGCGTGGAAGCAGATCTAGGAGGGTAGACGGTGGCGGCGGGGCGCGGTGGACGAGACCGTCGTAGGAGCGGCGCAGGCAAGGTGGACGACAGCGGGATGAAGCGAGAGGACGGGATGCAAGGATCCTGGTCCGAAGCCGTGGATGAGAGAGGTCGATCTCTTGTAATGGACAGCGGCGTCGGCGTATCAGCTCCGGCATGGTGGAGGAGGACGGCGGTGGATGGGGTGGCGGACGGCGGCCGACGGAGGAGGGTGGGGTGGAGAGGGTGTTTTGGCGCCCACAGAGTACGAATGGGAAAAAGGGAGGTAGAGAGGAAGGGGGAACCATGTATTCAGGGCGCGCTTGTCTCAAATGCGAGGAAATTTACAAACATAGCCCTCATTTCAAATTTCTACTACATCACAGCAACATTAGTCGGTGGGAGATAGGACGGTAATCTCGCATACACCGAATATTTGCCGACGAGAGTTTGTTTTTGGCGCCCACCGTGTATGAATATGAATCGGGGAGGGAGTCGATTTCGGCCGAGGACACACTGTGTTTTGGTGCCCACCGTGTATGAATCCGGGTGAGAGGTGGTTACATCACGTTTGGGTGAAATTACAAACCTACCCCTATCGAAACCTATAGAAATCCAGCAGATAGGCTTTGCATGGCAGGGATAGGCAGTAGTGATTTCCAACTCGCAGATTTTGGTTTCGGGCGGTTACTGCTACTTTCCCCGCTTCGTTCAAATTTTGCAGAGTGCATGTTTACCGTGCCAACTCAATTCGAATCCCGTTTGTATTCTTTTTTGGGCGGGATCCATTTTCAATTGGAATTACATTCTATATACATCATTTTTTATATATACTTTCAAAAGCACAACACCATTTATACATAAATATGGTTTATGTTGGATTTCGGGTTCCGGCAGACCCTTGAGGTTCGAACACTGGGGTGCGCGCGGAGATCTCTCCCCTACCGATCTACGTCCAATCTCCTCGCGTGATCTAAGCTGGAAACAACGAACAACACAAGGGACATGAGGTTTATACTGGTTCGGGCCACCGTTGTGGTGTAATACCCTACTCCAGTGTGTGGTGTGGTGGATTGCCTGAGGGGCTGATGATGAACAGTACAAGGGAAGAACAGCCTCACGAGAGGTGTTCTTGAGCTGGTGCAATGAACAGTTTGGGTGAGTTCAACTGCCTCTCTCTCTATCTCTGCTAGGGCTCTACCAGATCTCTCGATGTCCCTCGATCTCTGCCTTCTGTCCGATCTCTAGATGTCCCTCTTCCTGTGGTGGCTAGCTCTATTTATAGAGGCCCTGGGCCTCTCCCCAAATAATGAGCGGGAAGGGCGCCAACAATTGGCCATTTTGAAGGGGAACATCTAGTACAAGTTATCCTGACCAAAGGTGGTCCTCGGCTGCCGAAAGCACTGGTGATGACACCGTCTTGGGCTCCACGGTGACCTCCATCCTGCCGCTCTGTTGGTCTTGGTCTCATTGCACCGGAATGGTAAACTTTGCCCGATACCTTGGCCTGTGCTTGCCCCCTTTGCACCAAAGGGGAAACAAGGACACTGCGCAGGCCAGCGCCCGCCTGGTCTCGATCGTCATGGCTTGCGTGACGGTCTCCTCGCGAGGTGCCCCTGCCTTGATCTCTCCGCCTCCTCGCGAGCCTGCCTGATGAGGCTGCCTCTGAGGAAGCTTTCTGTCATCCGCCCCTCGAGGCTTGGCCCCTCGTGAGAGTCTTGAGCTTGAGCTGATGAAGATGGGCCTCGCTGGGCCCCCACTTGAGCCACGTCGCAGGACGCAGGCAGGCAAGTCTGGGGACCCCCGTTCCTAGAATGCCGACAGTAGCCCCCGGGCCCATGGCGCGCCCGGGCTTGGCCTAGCAGGGAAGTGAAGGGGCGAGCATGAAGCGCTGTGGGCCCCAACAGCCTGCGGCCTTGGGTGCCGCGTGGCGATTGATTGGACGTTGGCGTATGCGCTTCCCCACGATGCCTCGGCGACCGCACGACTTGACAAGTCCCTGCATGCAGAGAAACCGGTCATGATTACATGCGATTGTGGTGCTCGGCGGTTGGCCTCCTCCGGCTATAAGTACGGGGCTACGCGAGCCCCTTCAGTCCATCCCTTCCTGCTGCTCCTTTCCTTTTTCTTCCTTGTTCTTGCTCCTCCTTACGCCAAGGGCACCAATCCGCCGGTTTTCTGCAGAAGAGAAGGGAAAGGCCCCCCGAGAGGGTCCTGACCCACTTCTGCCGAAGAAGCGGCTAGTCCAGTGCCACCGAGATGAGGGTGCTCAGCAGGAGGCATAGAGGCCCTGGTACGAGCGGCCGCCGCCTGGGTTTCCGCTACCCTTGTACTCCCGCGTCGTGGGTCCTGGGGGAGAAGGCTTCGAGCGACATCGACGGTGCCACCATCGACGCCGACGAGTCAGGTGGTGCGCGTTGTTCCTCCTGGAGTCCACGCCGAGCGCTCCTCTCGCGAGCTCGTGCTCCACGCCGCCATGCCTCCAAGCTCTTGGGTTCGCCTTCCTCCTTCCTTCGCCTTCGAGATGCCGCCGAGCGGGGCTCTGGAGCTCTGGCTGCAGCACGCTGGCTGTAGTACCCTTGCGACCGGAGCGGAGGTCGCGGTCGTTGCTCCGGGCAAGGTCTTCATGACCCGGGGCTGGGGCGAAATCGCCCGGGTCTGCCAGACTGTAGGTTCCCTTGTAATTCATCTTGAATACGACGGTGCCTCCCTGATGTTCTTCAAGGTCTTCGATGCTGAAGGACGCCGGCTGGAGTGCTGCCCCAGACAGGCTTCAAGGTCTTCAAGGGCAACGAACTGGCAAGGACTTGGCCCACCCATCGGTCCTCCAGCAGCTCTTCAGGCAGCAACGGAGGAGCCGGGGAATCCAGCGGCTCCCCCGACCTCCTCGCGACTCCGGAGACGAGCGACGACAGCTACGAGCCCCCGAGCTCGCGTCGTGCTTGGAGCGGGGCAGCTGCGTCCAGCCGCCGATGCCACTGATCTGGATGGGGTTGGCGCCGACGTTGGGCAGCCCATTATTGATGATGGTGTCCCTTGCGGAGGTGCGGGCGATTAGCGTTCCTTAGGATTAGTACTTTTGTTCCCTGCGAGGAATCGAAGCAACACCCCGTGGGGGTATGTAAGGCGCCTGCTATGTCTTTTGCGAACATTATGTCTTAATATGAATCAATGTGAGGTGCTTGTCCTGTCTTGGCTCGGCTCCCCCTTTCTATCCTCACGAGGACTTAGCGCTCTACGTTGACAGGTCCCAGTCCCCAGACAGGCTTCAGCCGTCGCTGGTATGCCAGGTCGCGATGCCATGGTCAAGGCCAGGAGGTGAGCGGCCCGAGGTCCGGTAAGAGCCCCCGAGTCGCGATGCTCGGGGGGTCCCCTTTAGCACTCAAGCAGCCCTCACTGGGACAGAGCCGCACTGGGCGAGGGTTTTGCGCCGCGTTGGTCCAACTCCTGTAAGGGCATGACTTATCTCTTGAGTCTGGTGTAGTTCCTCGACGAAGCGCCTGGCCTGAGTGGTGGCAGCTAAGGCACTGCTGGGTTAGGTCATTGCGAGCTTCTTCCCACTCCCCCGCACTTTCCTTAATGCTCTACGTCCTCAGGTACCGGCCCTCGAGCGAGCTCAGCCACCACTGGTATGACAGGTCATGATGCCGTGGGTCAAGGCCACGAGGTGAGGGCTGGAGAGCCAGTAGGAGCCCATGAGTCGCGATGCTCAGGCGCCCCCCTTTTAACATGCAAGCAGTCCGTGCCGGAGAGAGGGAGAGGCAGCTTGAGACGCCCCTAGCATTGCTCCTGGAGTAGGTCCTGCACACCAATCATGAAGAGAAACAAGACATGTTGTTATGGTTGCCAGCCAACCTTTGGTCGCTCCGGGGAAGTGATTGGGGCACTGAGGGCCTGGTGAGGTGGCGGCTTGCGGGGCTGCCGCGGCTAGAGCTCGACCACTTAGATTTATCGGGGTTGCAGGGACGGACCCGTGCGCAAATGCCGTGCCAGAGCGAGCGGCTCCATAGGTAGGCGTCAATCGAGCAGGCGATTCGGTCGGGTACGTTAAGCACACAGGAGGAAATTCATTTTAAGTAGACGCGGGAAAAGCAAACGCCATTGGGCCAGGCCAGAGCAGCTCAGGGTTGATGCAGCCCGAGGGGCGCCCCCAACAAGGTAGGTAAAGAGCATAAGCAAAATGGATACATGCCGCAGGGACGGACCCACGCGACCTGGGAATGATGCGGCCCTGTGGGCGCTCCCAGCTAAAAACGGAACTTAGGAAGATGTCACCTGGTGCCATTGAAGATGAAGTGATGTTGAAGAAGTGGGCGATGCGCGATGATGACGTCAACCCTCACGAGCCCCCAGGCCCAGGAGCCTCGAGAGGCTCCGAAGGCGCAGGTGGGTCTCTGAGGGACATCTCCATCTCCGCCAGGACCGCACAATGCCTGACCTCCTGAGCCTCCAAAATACTCCTCAGCAGGCGCTGATGAGCGGCGACCGCGTTCGGCAGGCCGAAAGGCATGCGAACGTAGCTGTGAGGTGGACCCTTGCAACGCCCCCTGCGCGAAGGCCAGAGGCACACCTGAGACACGGCTCGGTTGAGCCCTGGCACGTCAACACAGATGCGCAGCCCACCATCCTTGCCTGGATGTGGGGCTACGGTGAGCAAGCGGCGGCTGCCGCGCATGACTCTCGACTCCTGTAGCTCCTAGGTGTTTCTTGCGATGAACTCCTAAGGGTTTGGTCTTCCTTGCCTTGTACCTTCCCGAGGGAAACATGCCTGGAAGCACCCCTCCAAGTGGTGCCCGAGCGCCTCCCTCGCGACCTTAGCAAAGTCGGTGGCTCTCCAAGAAAGAGCCCCCGAGCCCTGCCTGAGGAGGGCGCTGGGTGCTCCTTCCTTTGCGAGAGAGGGTGGCGCTCCCTGATTGGGCGCAGATCCTGACGCAACACCTCCGGAGGTGCCTGCCTCCTTATAGCTTGGGCCAGGCGAAACCTTCTTCTTCTCAAGGGTCGCCTCGGGAAGTCTTCCGTTCCTGTGGTCTGGGTCTTCGATTGCTCGGCTTGGAACGCGCGCTCAAGTGAACACACTACGTCCCTTTCTTCACAGGGTACAATGATGACTCCACTGCTTCCTGGCATCTTGAGGATATTGTATCCATGGTGAGTCACGGCCATGAACTTGGCCAGGGCTGGGTACCCGAGGATGGTGTTGTATGGCAGACGGATGTGGGCGATGTCGAAGTCGATGAGCTCGGTGCGGTAGTTGTTGCGTTGCCCGAAGGTGACTGGAAGGCGAACCTGCCCTATTGGAACAGTGGAACCATCAATGACTCTTGAGAAGGGCTTGGTTGGCTGAAGCTGATCGTACGGCACTTGGAGATTGTTGAACGTCTCAACGGATAGGACGTTGAGTCCTGCTCCGCTGTCAATGAGGGTCCTGGTGACCTGCACGTTACTGATGACCGGGGAGCAAAGCATCGGGAGGACTTCAGCCGTTGCCGCGCACTTGAGCTGATCCGCTGAGTTGAACGTGATAGCGCACGCAGACCACCTGAGAGGGCGCATGGCCTCAAGCTTGGGAAGGACTGCATTCACCTCGCGAGCAAACTGCTTGAAGATGCGTTGTGAGGCTGGGGCCTACGCGCCACCCAAGATGCAAGTGATCACGCGCGGCTCCTGGAAGCCCCCAGCCCCCTCGTCTTGATGTTGGCCTTCGTTCCTCCTTGGCGGTGGCGGTAGAGGAGGAAGGCCTGCATTGCCGTCTCATATAGCTATCACTCATGCTTATATAGGACTATCTCTCCGGACCTATACGCGTTCATCGTCTCTCAGGTATCTCTCGTGCTACCTGTATGTCGACAATGATCTTTTATCTTCGTAACACACTAACGGTACTCTCTCCCTCGACCTTCATCACTCTATCTCTCTCTAAGTATATCTCGCTCCCTGCTATGTGTCTCTAACTATGATTCTCCATGTGGAATCTCTTTCTCTCACACAAACACAAAACTTTGTCTCCCAGGGTCTCATTTCTCTCTACTATTCCCATGGGTGCCACTCGAACACCCCTCATACAGAGATGTCTTTCGCTCCTTAGATATGAGAACCTACGACTCTTCCTCTTCAATATCTCTTTCTCACACACAAACACAAACTCTGTCTCCTAGGGTCTCATATTTCTCTATTGTTCTCTTGTATGTCGCTCACACACACCCTCTCTCCCTAGAGATATCTTGCGTTCCCTCGTATGTCTCTCTAGCTATCACTCTCGTTGTGAAATATCTTTCTCTCTCGTAGACACAAAACTCCGTCTCTATGGATCTGATTTCTCTCTGATATCTGTTTGTATGTGACTCACATGCACCCTCTCTCTATCGCTCTCACACCCACACACATAACCCAGCCTTCTGATCCACTTGACTCCTATCTCTAACGCACACTAGCTAGCATCTTTATCTTTCTATTTATCTGTTTCTCCATCAACCTTCTTTCTCGCCCTCACTCTTGATTCCTATCACGCACACTACATATGTTTCTCTCTACATGCAGTCAAGTGCCCTCTCACACACATATATAACTTCACCCTTTGAACCACCCGACGGTCATCTCCAACACCCAAACTAGCGGATGTCCCTCTAGCTAGCATCTCAATCTCTGTATCTATCTGTAGTTTCTCCGTCAACATTTCTTTCTCGCACGGAGTCTTTCTTCCTATCACCCACACTATATATGTCTCTCCATACATATGCATTTATAAGTTGGTCTCTTTTGCATAATCGTTGTGCCTCACTCCCTCTGCTCGCCATAGATGCATGCTCCAGCCCACGCCACTATCTCTTGAAGACAAAAACACATGTTCAATTGCCGGTCCTTCTTCCCTGCATTCTCACATGCATGCATATTGTCATATCGATCTGTCTCTCCCATGTCATTGATATTATGACTTATGTCTTCTTTCTTTTATCTCGATCATGCGCGCGCGCACACACACACATCCCACGTATACATGTATACCTCTCACACATGCACGTTCAAGGTCTCTATGTCTCCATACGTAGTTAATTACCCTCAATCCTAACGCCACATCGAATCGTTCTCCTCTTTTGTGCACATAACTTCTGCCTGGATGGGTAAAACACACACTCACACTTAACAATCTCCTTCTAGCTACCCCCCCTGCCGCCTCTCACTCTTCCCCTATATCCCCAAAACCAATAAGACCATCCCTTTGTTTAATTCCCACCTACATGCACCATCGATATATAGTAGTCTTCCTCGATGTCTCTCGAACAAGCACGTTCTCTCGATGTCGACTCCTCTCACGCGCACACACCTTCTCTTCCGTCTCTATGGGCATTTTCTCTCTTGCACCCCATCGTTGGTGGCCTCTGCCATAACATCACCTCTCTATGATGAAGCCATGCACACTTAAATTACATCCGCCACAGAGGACCCCGCGACACACACACACACACGCACACACACAAGCACGCACGCACCCCCCACACACACACACACACTAAGACTCCATCTCTCTCTCTCTCTCACACACACAAACACACACACACCCGCATGCACGCACACCGCCCACACACACACACACTAAGACTCCATCTCTCTCTCTCTCTCTCTCACACACACACAAACTAAGACTCCATCTCTCTCTCCTCTCTCTCCCTCACACACACACCCCACACACACACTAAGACTCCATCTCACACACACATGCTCTAGGCGGAGCATTTGTTCCTACCACCCTTCATCCAACCTTACCCGTATGATAAACAATCACCTTTATTTACTTGCATAACATGGACAAATTCCACTTTACTTTAGTAGTCAGCAAACTTACCATTTGTACCCTTATAAAAAAACGAGTTGGCGGTGATGGTGTGCCTGCCATCTAGTAATAGAGACCGTATGATCTATATCTGAGGATAGAAAGCAAACTATGATAATTTTACAAAAGATACCCGCACCTCTCTCCACATCATTATCTCCCGCAACCTCATTGCTCTACAATTAAAAAAGGAATAAGTCTCTAGAACAATCTAGCATGCATGGTGGCCGCTGCCGCCTACCGGCGCCATCCATCCCCATGCCTCCACCCATTTTGACCACCAGTCACCACCATGCTCCACTCCTCCTCGCCTTATCTCTCATGTTTCATTTTTTCGATGACATTCTCGAGATACCAGTTTTCTGATAAAATTCTCGAGATATCATTAGTTTTTACACATGGGATTACTCCACATGGGATTACTCCTACATGGGTCAATCACAACAGGTGTTTTGTAAAAAAAGCATATTGATGTTCCCTGCAATGCACAATAATCTTGCTTGTAATTATATAATGCAAATCACGAGCAGGAAGTGACATTTTTTTGACACAACCATATTAACATGGCCATGTAAATCACTAGCTAAAGTAAATACCGTTATACTTATATCCCGATGCAAAAGGTTGAGTACATGTCCAAAGAGTAGAGTCGCACACACGCACTCTGTCTCTCAGAATCTCTCTCTCACACACACCGGATACGTGATGCCCACTTAAGCAGACACATATGTTACAATTTGTGCACCCGCGGGTACACGTGATGTTGCGCATTTATTTAAGCCAGAAGGCAAACCCAAATAGTAGCTGCATTCATTCCCCTCCCGCCGCCTCTTCTCTGGTCGCCGTCGCCCGGTAGCCATGGGCCAGCCGAAGGTAACAACATACGCCATACTCCCGCCGGAGCGGCGCTTTAATATGGAAATTTTAGTGGTCATGCATGCATCTTTTTGTGCTAGCACTCCTATATAAGGGTTGACCGATCGCTTCCCTCGGACGTGCGCGGGCGGTGGAAGAGGAAGGAGAAGGGAAGCGGGCTGTGGAGTAATGTTTTTACCACAATTTCTTAGGAAACTGAGTGCAATAATTCAGTAGTTTTGCAAACTACCAGTACTACACCTAAAACGGTTCAAAACCTATACCCCCTTGCCAACGCACGCTTCCCGCGTGAAACGGTCAGCGTCGCCCTGGAGCGTTAGTGCCGCATTAATGCCCGGCCAGAGCGGAGGCGACCTCTCACTGGCGCCGGCTTTGTAGGGGCGCGACGACCGAGAGAGCACCGCTTCCCGGTGCACGCGACTGCTCCACGTCGAGACTGGCCATAGGCCTTGTTTGGATCCATGGGTTAGAGTTAATTTGACCTAGTTGGGGCTCAAATAGCCCTAAAGTATCCAAGCATGAGGGTTTAAATTGGAGCACGTTGCACCGAACCCACCAAAAAAAACTATCCCACCCAAGAGGTGCTAACTGGAGATAGTTCTCATTGGGACCACTGAAAAATCACTTTTCTCTCTCCATGAAGTGCATTTATTGTCAATCTAACCCTGTCACCCAAACACCTCTTTGGCTACAGTTAGTTCAGGGTTAGTCATGAGTTAGTCTAACCTCTAGCTAAGTTAGAGTATCAAACATGAGCAGTATAGGACATGAAAGTTGCTCAAAGCATACTGGCAAATTCGTACGTGAAAGGATTTTTTTCTTTTTGAAAACGGAACGTGAAAGGAATTTTTTTAGAATGCTCTTGGCATGTCGCTAACATGTGATAGTTAACCCACCTCAATAGACGACAGAAACGCCACGCCACCGCACTTTGATAGAGATGAGGAGGGAGAAGCGATACAGGCTGCTGGATTACCAGAGATAGGTGTCGCACGGATACCAAGAAATATGGTGATAGCGTGGGTTAGCCATGTACTAGTATGATGTAACTACACTGGGCTGCTGTGTTTCATACTCTTCCAGTCCACTATGGAGATGATTGGTTAATTTTATATCGCTGAATAATATTAAATATTATGAGTGCAGACGCTCCACCACGAGGTTCCTTGCTCCTTCTCGGTCGTCCGGAATCTATGTTCTTCCACTCTATTTTTTTACGTGAGCTTTGTTCATCCTTTTGCCAACATGCAAGACATCTAGCATCAAGGTGCACGTGTTATGCAAGGATCGTTCCATCTATATGAAGAACACGTGGGACTGGAACTACGAGACGGATATGTACCCAGGAGTGGACATACGAACCTAAGTAATGTAGCACAGTAAGTGAAGTAGAAAGGCACAAATGGTATGAACATGCGTGGCATATAGGGTGTGTTTGGTTGTGTTCTCGTCTCAGCATAGTTGTTCCCTCTTCATGCATGCTCAACTCAACACCCCTCTTCATGCATTCTTCTAGTGTATTTGTGCTAAAACTAGTGTGGACCATGCACCCCTCCCATACACTCTACCAAACACCCAAAAGTAGGTCGAGAAGGGAACTCTTGGGAGGCATTTGTCTCTTACTACGTACTACCACTAAATGTTGTACGTGCAATGCACGGTGATGTTATGGAGTACGTGCCTAAGTACTCTACTACTACTATATTAGTTGGAGGCACATATTAACTTTTATATGTGTTTACGTGTATGCCCCGAGACCTTCCAACTAGACGTGTCTTTCTCTCCAGGTCGCACTTTGTATCGTTCATACCACTAAGTACTACTATGTGTGGTCTCCGACCCAGAAGTGGAAGAAGTGGAGATGCTCTACCACGCTGTTTTTTTACGCTGGGCTCTACCACGTTGTTCATGTCCCACTCCTTTCGCTGACGTGTGGGACATTCAGCATGTGCCGTGTTTGGCACCCTTCGTCGTAAGAGTTGAAACGCTAGCATTCATCATAAATAAAAAATAATTATAAATTGGCAGTGATACTATTTTTTGTGAACCAATCAGCAGTGATACTATACCACGCGGTTTCCTTGCTCCTCGATATCGGAAAGAATACTTCCGTTTGCCAACATGTCAGACGTCGACAATCCTGGTCTTGCCATGCACGCAGAACTCCAAGGGAGAGTCACCCACGTCGTCGCGCCGCAGTAACAATGACTAATGAGCCGTCAAATCACATGCCCACTTCCCACTTTGAAGTTGCTCAGACGAAGGAACCATCATGACTTCGTTGAATTCCGCTTCTTGAAGTGACATTTTTTTGACACAACCACATTAACATGGCCACGTAAATCACTAGCTAAAGTAAATACCGTTATACTTATATCCCGATGCAAAAGGTTGAGTACATGTCCAAAGAGTAGAGTCGCACACACGCACTCTGTCTCTCAGAATCTCTCTCTCACACACACCGGATACGTGATGCCCACTTAAGCAGACACGTATGTTACAATTTGTGCACCCGCGGGTACACGTGATGTTGCGCATTTATTTAAGCCAGAAGGCAAACCCAAATAGTAGCTGCATTCATTCCCCTCCCGCCGCCTCTTCTCTGGTCGCCGTCGCCCGGTACCCATGGGCC
Source organism: Triticum aestivum (assembly GCF_018294505.1). Classification (NCBI taxonomy): domain Eukaryota; kingdom Viridiplantae; phylum Streptophyta; class Magnoliopsida; order Poales; family Poaceae; genus Triticum; species Triticum aestivum. Next base: position 436,234,875 of record NC_057809.1, read on the forward strand.
AGCCGAAGGTAACAACATACGCCATACTCCCGCCGGAGCGGCGCTTTAATATGGAAATTTTAGTGGTCATGCATGCATCTTTTTGTGCTAGCACTCCTATATAAGGGTTGACCGATCGCTTCCCGCGGACGTGCGCGGACGGTGGAAGAGGAAGGAGAAGGGAAGCGGACTGTGGAGTAACGTTTTTACCACAATTTCTTAGGAAACTGAGTGCAATAATTGAGTAGTTTTGCAAACTACCAGTACTACACCTAAAACGGTTCAAAACCTATACTCCCTTGCCAACACACGCTTCCCGCGTGAAACGGTCAGCGTCGCCCTGGAGCGTTAGTGCCGCATTAATGCCCGGCCAGAGCGGAGGCGACCTCTCACTGGCGCCGGCTTTGTAGTGGCGCGACGGCCGAGAGAGCACCGCTTCCCGGTGCACGCGACTGCTCCGCGTCGAGACTGACCATAGGCCTTGTTTGGATCCATGGGTTAGAGTTAATTTGACCTAGTTGGGGCTCAAATAGCCCTAAAGTATCCAAGCATGAGGGTTTAAATTGGAGCACGTTGCACCGAACCCACCAAAAAAAACTATCCCACCCAAGAGGTGCTAACTGGAGATAGTTCTCATTGGGACCACTGAAAAATCACTTTTCTCTCTCCATGAAGTGCATTTATTGTCAATCTAACCCTGTCACCCAAACACCTCTTTGGCTACAGTTAGTTCAGGGTTAGTCATGAGTTAGTCTAACCTCTAGCTAAGTTAGAGTATCAAACATGAGCAGTATAGGACATGAAAGTTGCTCAAAGCATACAGGCAAATTCGTACGTGAAAGGATTTTTTTCTTTTTGAAAACGGAACGTGAAAGGAATTTTTTTTAGAATGCTCTTGGCATGTCGCTAACATGTGATAGTTAACCCACCTCAATAGACGACAGAAATGCCACCCCGCCGCACTTTGATAGAGATGAGGAGGGAGAAGCGATACAGGCTGCTGGATTACCAGAGATAGGTGTCGCACGAATACCAAGAAATATGGTGATAGCGTGGGTTAGCCATGTACTAGTATGATGTAACTACACTGGGCTGCCGTGTTTCGTACTCTTCCAGTCCACTATGGAGATGATTGGTTAATTTTATATCGCTGAATAATATTAAATATTATGAGTGCAGACGCTCCACCACGAGGTTCCTTGCTCCTTCTCGGTCGTCCGGAATCTATGTTCTTCCACTCTATTTTTTTACGTGAGCTTTGTTCATCCTTTTGCCAACATGCAAGACATCTAGCATCAAGGTGCACGTGTTATGCAAGGATCGTTCCATCTATATGAAGAACACGTGGGACTGGAACTACGAGACGGATATGTACCCAGGAGTGGACGTACGAACCTAAGTAATGTAGCACAGTAAGTGAAGTAGAGAGGCACAAATGGTATGAACATGCGTGGCATATAGGGTGTGTTTGGTTGTGTTCTCGTCTCAGCATAGTTGTTCCCTCTTCATGCATGCTCAACTCAACACCCCTCTTCATGCATGCTTCTAGTGTATTTGTGCTAAACTAGTGTGGACTCATGCACCCTCCATACACTCTACCAAACACCCAAAAGTAGGTCGAGAAGGGAACTCTTGGGCGGCATTTGTCTCTTACTACGTACTACCACTAAATGTTGTACGTGCAATGCACGGTGATGTTATGGAGTACGTGCCTAAGTACTCTACTACTACTATATTAGTTGGAGGCACATATTAACTTTTATATGTGTTTACGTGTATGCCCCGAGACCTTCCAACTAGACGTGTCTTTCTCTCCAGGTCGCACTTTGTATCGTTCATACCACTAAGTACTACTATGTGTGGTCTCCGACCCAGAAGTGGAAGAAGTGGAGATGCTCTACCACGCTGTTTTTTTACGCTGGGCTCTACCACGTTGTTCATGTCCCACTCCTTTCGCTGACATGTGGGACATTCAGCATGTGCCGTGTTTGGCACCCTTCGTCGTAAGAGTTGAAACGCTAGCATTCATCATTAATAAAAAATAATTATAAATCGGCAGTGATACTATTTTTTGTGAACCAATCAGCAGTGATACTATACCACGCGGTTTCCTTGCTCCTCGATATCGGAAAGAATACTTCCGTTCGCCAACATGTCGGACGTCGACAATCCTGGTCCACTTGCCATGCACGCAGAACTCCAAGGGAGAGTCACCCACGTCGTCGCGCCGCAGTAACAATGACTAATGAGCCGTCAAATCACATGCCCACTTCCCACTTTGAAGTTGCTCAGACGAAGGAACCATCATGACTTCGTTGAATTGCGCTTCTTGAAGAAAACTACTATACCAGCAGTACTGCTAGCTACACTAGTTACTCCAACAGAGGCCTCCTTTCGTTCATAAGATAGGAATATGAAAATCATAGGAAGTGAGATGACATGCATCTCAATTCCAATAGAGAAAGAGATGCCATTTGATGCTTATGATAGGAATTTTTCCATTTAGTCTAGGCTAATGTACTGGTAATTTGCTCTAAAAACTACAGTAGTAACTAGTAGTATTGGTACATGCTCGTACTCAGACACAGACACACACACTAACTACTAGTACTACTACTTCTCACATGCTGGCCAGACGCCGTCGTTCTCCTTCCCGGCTTTGTCGGCGACACCCCACCGTGCTTGGATCTCCGCCGACCTCTCCGCAACAGTGAGTGCATCCTTTTCTTTCTTGCGGCGGCGGGCCTCTCTTTTCTTGAGTGCTTTCTGACTTTTCCGCTCCCTCTGTGTGGCTTTGGCCGCCTCTTGCTCTACCGCCCATTCGTCCTTGGCATCTTAAAATTCCTCCCACATAGTTGTGAGGTCGCGAGCGGCGATGAACTCGGCACGGCGGGATGCCATCGCTTCCCTACCATTTTGTGTGCGGTCGTGGGCGGCGAGGAACTCGGTGCGACGGGATGCCATCGTTGCCTTACCAATTAGTGTGCGGCACGGTGGCATGAACGACGCTTGGTGAGAGCTCTGGGGTGGAGTGGCCGGACAACCGTATAGTGCATTGGTTTGTCCAGAGCTCAAGGACAGAAGACAAAGCAAATTTGGATTCCCCTTCAATCCTGGTCATTTATTACTGAGTAAAATGCATTTGCGGTCATCAAACTTGTCTTGATAGCTCACTTTGATCATTGTATACAAGATATGGTAATTATACGGTCACTGGCTCAGGTATAGCTCCATATTTGTCTGGTTGACCAGTCAAACAGTCCGCATGCGCCTCACCAGGTCGTGTTCTTTTTCTATCTACGCGGGCCTACCTATCAATGGAGAAAGAAATACTGTAAAAACCAAAATTATGTGTATGTGGGGAATCAAACCACGGACTCGTCGCTGCAACGCACCCTCATCAGCCAAATGAAAATGAAATACTTCGCGTCAGACACTCACGCTCACGCTGTCAAAGCATGCTAATGCATGCACGTCGCCCTCTAAATCAAAGTCCTGCTCATAGCGCAACTCAAATGGCGAGCCCATCACCTGCGCGCCTCGGCGGTGCCTGACATTACTATTTAGACGTTTGATGGAGGCCTATGCAAACGCCGAGCATGTATTCACCTGGCTCAACACCAACGGTCATACTCGGACCGCCTTGCTCATGTATATCGTCCATCACAACGACAATCTATAAAACAGCCTAAGCTAGAGAGGGTACTATGGTAGTATGGTACGGAGTATGTACTATCGTGAGCGACCGATCTTAGTGCCACTGCACACCGAAACCCCTCCCATCGCTAGCGCGCGCTTACCGCCTGAAACGGTCACCGTCTCTCCAAAATGTCAATCCCGCATTCACCAGACTTAACTGCAGGTGCAATTAGTGTGTCACTGACATGCGGGCCAGATGCCCGTTGGGCCCACATGTTATTAACCCAAATGCATCTGCAGTTAAGTCACTGAAGCAGCATCCGCATTCACGCCCGACGAACCTACTCCGGCGTCAGTTGTCCATCCATCTGCCGCGGCTCATTGCCATTCGCCTGCTATATTAACTTGAGCCCAGCTCCCAGCCATAGCCAAACACCCAAACTTATTCTCTTCCGATCCCTTCCTTCTGTCGGCACCACTTCAACCATGGCCTCCTGGCGCTCCGAAGCTCTCCTGGACGTACTGTTGCAGGAGCAGATGAGGGACATCGGCGGCTCCGCTTTGGGCACGCTCCAAAGCTCTCTTCGACGTACTGTCACAGGAGCAAACGAAGGAGATCACCGGCACCCCCACGGCCGCCCTCCGCCGCCACGACCACGAAGCCGGCGCGCGTGCGTGGGCGCAGCCGGCAGCAAGGAAGAGTAGTACACGGTAGGTCGCCGCTGCTCTGGTCCCGGGAAGGCCACCGCTACTCCACTCAGTCGACGCCAAGCTTGGTGGGGTGAACATCGGCGGCCCATTAGCCGCTTGACGGTGACGAGGAGGCGGAAATCTTCAGAACCTTGTGCTCCGGAGGAGGAGGTTATCGAGGCAGATGAGGAGGAGGCAAAGGCAATGGCCGGCTTTCTCGGGTTCATGGCCGGACATGGTGGTCGGGCGCCGGCGATCATTTAGATTAGGTTTACAGTAGGTTTTAGTATGGTTTGTGCGAAATATGTAATGAATTTCGTCCAGTTTGTAGGAAAAGTTTTCAAAATGTAATGAATTTCATCCGGTTATTTTGAAATTTGCTTTGTTTGCACGAATTTCATCCGGTTAGTTTATATAGTTGTCGAAAGGTATGCGGGCAGCATCGGATGGCATCCATCAGTGTCCTTAGACAAATGCCGGTGTAAATTTGTGGGCCAGCGCTGGAGATGCCCTAACTATCATGCTATAATCGCTAACAATCCTCCATTATTTGGCAGGGAACAGTTATCACTCGATCAAAATCAGATCCGTGGTGTTTCGCACTCCTCCCGCGTATTGCTTACATAAAAATGGAGCAAGTGGACAGCACTGTAGCATGTCATATCACTCGAACTAGCCCGCCTAACAAGCGGGAAAGCACCGCCCTCGTCATTTTGTTCTGGATTTCTATCGATCGATCGCGTGAAAATTTTGCGCTTCGCAAGTTCTAAAGGAAAAGGCAGCACACTTATGACTCATACGCGTCACAACCCCGACAGTCCGGCTTGCATGCCCCTCACCAGAGGGGACACGCGTTGTCTTGCAATTTCACTTACATGTGGGACCGTAATTGAATAAACCGTCGATAGCCGAAATCTAATCACTCAGCGGGCGTCGGCTGAGAAGAGAGAAACGGGGGAGGGAGAAGAGATCCCCCGCCCGCCGCGCACGGACTCCAAGAAATATATGGTGATAATGTGAGGTGGGCTATGCTGGAGTCCGAACCGCTTTCGGAGCCCGCTCTCACCGCACTGGCCCCTCAAGACGCCAGCTGCCCGCCACATGCATGCATAGCAAGTAGTACTCCTTATGTGGAGGAGAGAGAGGCATTGACAAAGTCAAGGAGTGGGCTCTGCAAGAGCCCGTCTCTACACGTGCTCCTAGGTATAAAATACTAATTCTAAAAAAGGCATAAAAACAATTGTGTCTTAAAAAGAAAGGTAAAAAACATTTGAGAGGAAATAGATAGAGAGAAAGTGAGAAAAAGATGTAACTTGGGCATTACCTGAGGAAGGAGGGAGTGGTGCACATGCCAAGTTCACTGGGCTGCCGTGTTTCACCCTCCTCCGTCGTAACAGTGGAGACAATAGCTTTCATCAAATATAAACAATGAATACTCATTGCTCGTCCTCTATATCGGAAAGAATACTTTCATTCGCCGACATGTGGGACGTCGACCATCCTGGTCCACCTGCCATGCACAAAATTATCCTGGTCTAACCCGGTCGTATCGCAGGCCCAACCTTTCCCACTGTAAGTTGTTCCGACGAAGGAACAATCATGACTTCGTTGAATTCCGCTTCTTCAAGAAAACTTACTGTACCCGCTGATATGTCTCCGTCGTATCTACTTTTCCAAACACTTTTCCCCTTGTTTTGGACTCTAACTTGTATGATTTGAATGGAACTAACCCGGACTGACGTTGTTTTCAGCAGAATTACCATGATGTTGTTTTATGTGCAGAAAACAAATATTCTCGGAATGACCTGAAACTCCACGAGAGGTCTTAGAAAAAATAATAAAAAATCCTCGCCTAATATGAAGACCAGGGGGCCCACACCCTTCTCACGAGGGTGGGGGCGCCCCCCCAGGGCGCGCCCCCTACCTCGTGGGGCCCCTGTTGACCCTCCGACGCCAACTCCAACTCTATATATCTGCTTTCGGAGAGAAAAAAATCAGAGAAAAGAAATCATCACGTTTTACGATACGGAGCCGCCGCCAAGCCCTAAAACCTCTCGGGAAGGCTGATCTGGAGTCCGTTTGGGGCTCCAGAGAGGGGGATTCGTCGCCGTCGTCATCATCAACCATCCTCCATCACCAATTTCATGATGCTCACCGCCGTGCTTGAGTAATTCCATCATAGGCTTGCTGGACGGTGATGGGTTGGATGAGATTTATCATGTAATCGAGTTAGTTTTGTTAGGGTTTGATCCCTAGTATCCACTATGTTCTGAGATTGATGTTCCTATGACTTTGCTATGCTTAATGCTTGTCACTAGGGCCCGAGTGCCATGATTTCAGATCTGAACCTATTATGTTTTCATGAATATATGTGAGTTCTAGATCCTATCTTGCAAGTCTATAGTCACCTACTATGTGTTATGATCCGGCAACCCCGAAGTGACAATAACCGGGACCACTCCCGGTGATGACCGTAGTTTGAGGACTTCATGTATTCACTATGTGATAATGCTTTGTTCCGGTTCTCTATTAAAAGGAGGCCTTAATATCCCTTAGTTTCCAATAGGACCCCGCTGCCACGGGAGGGTAGGACAAAAGATGTTATGCAAGTTCTTTTCCATAAGCATGTATGACTATATACGGAATACATGCCTACATTACATTGATGAATTGGAGCTAGTTCTGTGTCACCCTATGTTATGATTGTTACATGATGAACCGCATTCGGCATAATTATCCATCACTGATCCGGTGCCTACGAGTTTTCCATATACTAGTTTACGCTTATTTACTTTCCCGTTGCTACTTTTACAATCACTACAAAATACCAAAAACAATACTTTTACTGTATTTACTTTTGTTGCCGCTACCACCACTATCATATTACTTTGCTACTAAACACTTTACTGTAGATACTAAGTTTCCAGGTGTGGTTGAATTGACAACTCAGCTGCTAATACTTGAGAATATTCTTTGGCTCCCCTTGTGTCGAATCAATAATTTTGGGTTGAATACTCTACCCTCAAAAGCTGTTGCGATCGCCTATACTTGTGGGTTATCACCCGCAATACTGCTACCACACGCGAAGACTTGACGGCACTGTACCACGTCATATCACTGAAACTCACTAGCCCAAACTAGCCCGCCTAGGTCATCTATTTTGGAACGGAGGGAGTACGTCTCTGCACTGCTATGATTTTGTGTTGCACGTTCTTTGTACTTTTGCTACGATTTTCCTACCCTATGAACCAAATGAGGCCTGAATGTATGTCTACTATTGTCTAATCGATCGCTAAGCCTACAATTTTAGGAGCTAGGGCTATTGGTCGATCGACGAGGGATAAGTATAAGCATACCACGAGCTCATCAGCCCCAACGTTTCTCTTTGGTGAGTGTTTTGCAAGTACTATAGCTCGCATAGTAGCTAGCCTACTAACACCAAGAATCATCAAACAAACCCTGCTGATATGATAAACAGGTCAAACTTTCATCTAAGCATGCCATATATTACATCAAAAGCTGGTGAGGATACATCTCTTTCCATAACTCGGAGAGGGTTCGCATGATGCATCGCATGATTCACTATCAAACAAAAGTAGCAAGATCCGCCCACACAATACAGTGCACTAGCCCTAAGATGGTTTGATAACATGCATCGTTCTGGTAATTAAACACAGGGCAATGCAAACTACCCTGAAGGATTAGTGCGACCAACTATTTCTTGTCATCAATCTCTCGGGCAATGACCACAGCACGGACAGCGGCATGGGAATCGATTTCTGGGGCGATTTCCACATGACTAACCGCGACATCGGAATCGATCTGTGGGGTGATGTCCACCGGATGGACAGCGGCATCGGAATCGATCTCCGGGGCGATGCCAACAGGACGGGCCACGACATCGGAATCATCAAGGACGTCCACCGGCACCTGCACAACCTTAACATATTAGCAAGCACATTGCAAATAATCACAAACCACAACTATGGTAATAAGCCATTATTTTTTACCTTGTGCAGCTCACCGGGGGATCTCATCCCTCCGGGGGCCATCTCCTCGTCCTCGATGGGGGCCATCACCTTGCCAGGGGAATACTACTTCTCAACGTCGACTATCTCCTCAAACTCGGTCTTGAGCCTCACATAGGTGGCAATCAGAGTTCCTGGGGTAGGCACGGTGGGGCCCTTGCTGTTCTTCCAACTTTCTTTGAGGAGTTCGTCCGCCAATGTCCTCAACTCTTTGGCCAGTGCTTGTTTCTTGGAGTTCTTCGTCTCCATGGGTTGGCCCGCCAACATGGTCAACTCGTTGGTCGGTGCTTGCTTCCTGGAGATCGCTGTCTCTAGTGGGTTGTCCGCCGGCAACTCTTTGCCTAGTGCTCCAAGATCCATCAATGAACTAACAAACAAAAAGCAATCGAAAGGAAACCACAATCACAATGAAAACAGGAAAAGAATAGGATGTGAGAATCGGTCGGTGTTTCGCAAAAAGAATATTCTTGGAATGAAAATATAGCAGCATAACTGATTCGCCCGCCTTTCCTTCATTGGTACAGAAGAAAACTGGCAGAAGTGAGTAGCCTGGAGTGAGGTTTTCTTCAAGAAAGGGAAAAAAGGGCTTGAACGAGCGTTCCAGTGAAATGATGGTTGCTTCGGCGAGTCCAACTTGGAGGACACCTTACCACTTCTGGTAAAGGTGTGGGTTTTATGATATGACGGGTCATGACAGCCACACTGTGGTGACAGGTGAGTCTCGACTATAACACCTCGCTGTGATTTGGTGGATGGCACGCGGGCCCGGATGCTTTGAAATGTCCCGCATGTAGATAGAGCGGCTAGTCATATAGGAGTGCTCAATATTGTGCACTGCGACCAAGGCAGAGAGGAAAACAAGAGAACTACATAATTAATGCATGATTTTAATTAGGGTAGTTTTGTAAAGTACGAGATACATTCCTCCAATCGCAAAATGCCTTGGTTCATGAGATTTATGATTTGAGCCCCATAAACCGGAAGGGAGGGAGTACTGCACACGGTGTAGTCTAGTCACTTGTTGAAATCTCTAGAAAGGAAAATACTCCTTTCCGGTTTACAGAGCTACACTACTCCCTCCATCTAGGTGTGTAAGTCATCTTATGAAAACCAAATAATCCCAAAACACTTAGGTGTGGTGCATTAACTTCTACCTTGTTTCTTGTTTCTTGACATATCAACCAATAAGAGATGAGAGGTGTGCATGCTTTTAATGACTTGCAATGGCTAGTTCATTGCATGCAATGCTATTAATTAGAAAATAAACATTGGTGACCCCAGGAGGAAACGGTGCTAAGCGTGTGGACCTATGCAGAATGAGTATCAACCAATGGATAATGGAGTTTAATTGTTAAACAATAGAAATTTTGTCTCATGCAAGTGCTTGGCTAGTACTCCAAGGAACCACACCATGCGAGCGTTCGCAACTGCCACGTTTGGGTTGCGCTTGGCTCTTCGCCTCTTCGCGAACACGAACAATGATGTTACTCCTACTTCTACAGTATCGAATCCACTACTGCATGTCCGTCCACCTCGTGCGGGAGGGATAGCGTGTAGCGAAAGCTTCTACTTACTGCTCCTGCCTTTGCGTCTATGATAGGTGGGCCCAACAGGTGGTTGGCCCTCCTGTCATGCAGCCGAAGGCAGGTGCAGTTCAGGCACCGGAGCTCAGTCCCCGAGGGAGAGGGCATTGTAGTAATCAAATTTCTCGGTCTTGTACAAGTTGACGCGACACATCAAAGCACTGCACTCGATATAAGTCTTTTTACACATTTCAAATGGGCTACTTCGTATGTAGGAGTAGACATATTCTTCTTCGTATGTAGTCACTTGTTGCAAAATCTAAAAAGACTTATATTTGGAAACGGAGGGAGTACAACGCATGCATGCATGCCGTGACTTTCCTTTTGATACTTGCATGTGTTGATTTGATGCACCTTACCAAATTTTGACTATAAATTTAACTAACCAAATTTTCATGCATGTCACAAAAAATTACAGGGCTGTTTGGATTGTGACTATGATTGTCTTATGTTGCCACATTATTTTTCCCACACTTGCCACACTTGCCTAACCTGAGTTGCTCAAATTGTTAGACACACTTTGGCTTGCCTAAGGTAATCTTGCCACAATTTTTGTGTCTATGACATGTGGGGTTCACTACTGATAAAAAAATTCTTGTCTTAGGTGTGGCTAATAAAAAAGACTTATATTTAGGAACGGAGGGAGTAGAAAATAGAAATAATAATGCATGCTGGGGCAACCCACGTTTCCGCTAATTTTAGCTGTGGGCTGGTTCACAATTTTTACGAGGGGGTGGTTGTTCATTTAATGGAGGGACTTGTAGTACCAGACTTGAACGATACAAAGTGCGACCTGGCACACCGTAACACCACTTGGAACAAGCGGGTAGCTATCTCAAAAAACAATCAACAACTAAAAAAACCGCGACATGGCATGTAGTAGTACACAATTTTAAACGATTGTTTTGATGGAGTGAAAAAGGAAAACTAGCCCACTGCGTATATATAGGACGAAGCCTCCGCGCTTGATTGTTAGGGTTGCTCTATTCACACACTCTCATCCTCTCTAGATCTAAACAAGATAGGGGTAGTAACACTATCTTTCTCCCTTCAAAAAACACTGGCTTTCTATCCTCACCGCTGGTTACAGATCCGGATGTATCCCCCTCTGCTGGTGAAGGGGAGGAGGGGCAGCGTTTAGGCTGTCATCGATAGAGAGGGAGGAGACCCACTGCCGGCCGCACCATTATCTCTGGCCGAGCGCCGCTGCGCGAGGTCCTCCAGTCCCTTCATCATTGCCTGTGGGCGGATCCGGCCTCCCGCTGCCCACCTATCCACATCCCGACGACCTTTAGGTATATCTTCGTTCCAAACCGCCTTAGCTCTACTTCCCCAGCTTGTTACGTCGCTGCATGTGGATCATTTTCTACCTCTCAGCCCCTCTCGATCGGATGGTCCAACGTCACATATTTTTTTTCTATTGTTAGAGGTAAAGCTACTTCATGGAGTTGAATCTTGTACTCCCTCCGTCCGAAAATACTTGTCATTGAAATGGATGTATCTAGATGTATTTTAGTTCTAGACACATCCATTTTGATGACAAGTCATTCCGAACGGAGGGAGTAGTTGGTTCAAACAAGAAATAAAGTTGGGGTGGGGGAATTTAGTATGTACATCAGACTTGGTACAAACAGGAAGGAAAGGGGGTGAAAGTAGTACAGACCGGTCATCCAACCGGTCTCTTGGTCGAAAAGGGAAATATAGGGGTAACGTTGTACACAGTGGTATGACCAGGACTAGATTTGCTATCCACACATAGGAGTAGGTGGCTAGAGTGAACAAAAATGGGACCAACCCAGATATGTTTCTTGGATGTTTGTTTCTCGGGGCAACAAAATATGAATCACCACTTTATGCCCCTGTTTACGTACATGGTGCTGGACTGCTAGTGCACCCACTTTCACATGCCCTTATACCAAATATTTAGACTCCGTTCGGAAAAAAGGGGTAGAAAACATAGGTCTTGATGAAAATAGAGGAATAGGAAAGGAATGTAGGTATAAAACTATGGAACAATGAACCGGAGAAAACTCTCAAGAGAATGTGTTCGGATGGACTATGAAATGTACAGATTTGTTTTTTTAGAGTAGCATGCTTCGCAGTATGAGATGTTATTTGTTTATTCAGCTGCACAGTGACTACTCTTGTCCTCACCTCACATACCACAGATAGGTTGTTTTTTTTATTCCGGCAACATAGCACAACAACCTGTCTAACGCATGGCAGCGAGCGCCTGCCTCAGGCTTCCACCCCAAAAATGAGCAGCGCGTGGATGTTTCTAATCCTATGGAATCAGTACTACCAGACCAGCTTTCCTATGAAACACTATTCACCTTTCCCGTGTTCCGAACGGTTGGAAGGGAAAGAATACCGTAGGAATTGTGTTCCTACGAAAATCCTACACCAAACCTGTGAACCAAACGCTGTTCTTAATCTAATGTCCCTGGTAAAAATGAAGCCATGCCACTGTTATAAGCCATGACAAGTTTAGCCAAATGTTTTTGCCTGTAATTGTTTGAGACTCTGACTGTTTCCTCTATGCCTTTTTGTGCAAACAGGGATATCCAATTCACCTGGTTGCTGTTGTGACCTTTTGGTGCACTGCACAAAACTCTTCTTAAAAGAAGTGACCTTTGTGATGTTTAACTGGAATGTTGGAATGGAACTGTTGGTTCATTTTGGTGGAACTGCACAAAGGGAGATCTGTGTTCCAATCCTCATCATCCATATTGGCGCCATAACCTTTCTTTAGGTAAGAATGATATTTAATGCATGTGTTCATCTCTATTTTCCGACTGCCATGAGAAAATAATGTTGTTTTTTACTAGTACACTTGTACTCCCTCACTGACAAAACCAATTCTGAATTAGAAGGCCAATCATGTACTTGGTTTCACCAACTGGTGAGGAGAAAGAGAAACAGAGCATGAAGAGGAAGAAGAAGAAGAATAAACAGTGCCAAGGCGATCTTGCTGAAGCCAGAGGCCTCGGTCGAGGCCATTCAAGGGCTCCGGCAATGACTACCTTACATGTGAGACGATCCTCCAGGGAGCGCTTCCACTTCTACTGTCTCACATAATTAATTAGGAGTACTTAAGTACCACTAATTTATTACTGCCTAATTTTCCTGTTGGAGATAAACAAATCTTTAGTAGGACCCTATGCTGAATCATGTATGTGTGTATGTTTGTCTATGGAGGTGAATCATGTGGTGGAGCAGGGAGGGAATATTATTAGTGTCATGACATAATAGTGCTATTGTTTTGCATGTCAATTTATTGCCATTGGTTCAATGAGGCAATCTTTTGATTATTGTCTGTCATGAAATTGATGCTACTGTTTGAGTAATATGCTAATGTCTTCCTATCCTTTCTCACTAAGCTAATGAAGGTTTCACCTTGTTCCTACTTGTGCAAACAGGGATCACGTTGTGCCAATCATACATTTTAGTGGAACTACACAAGACAATACAATGAACTGTATCCCAGCCAGTGCTTTAACTCTGCTGGAAGTTCTTGATAATCTTTCGATATAATCTCAGCACTGGTAAACAAGAGTTATTTCAACCATACATTTGAAGTGCACAAAAATATATACTATTGTGTGATTACAGTGAGTGCTTTATCATCTCCTATGGGACTACATGAATAAGCTTTTTTTCTCAGGTTGGTATGGGCCTAAGGCCTTCATCCATATTAGTTTGCTGTCATCTCTATTGTATCGTGCTACTGTCATGAGAAACTCCTTTATCTTTGCACGTTAAAGTTTTGCAACCTACGATAAATGGCAATGCTTTCAATGTTGAGTTGAGCTAATTGGCACTGATTAAATAAACTAATACCTCTCTTTAAGCAAGACTACTATGTTGCTAACTTTACCCATTAAGATAATGAGGGTGCTTCTATTTGTTAGTGTATCTTTCATCAACTAGTCCCACTATTACAGTAATCTCACTCTCTCAATATATGTGCCAATGGGGATGCTCGATTTTGGTGGAACCGCACAAAAACTTTGGGTGCTTCATTGCCTCAACAGCTTCCGTCCTTTCCTGTCAGTCGCTAATCTCCGCTTGCTTTCTTCCTTTGCTGTCAGTCGCTCGGCTTATCTCGGCTTCCAGTCAAAGGAAATAGTTATTGATATGCTACCTCACACAGGTTGGTAATGGTCTTTATCCTGATTATTGTGCCTCTCATATGTATTGGTAATTTGGTATTGTGCTACTATTTGCCAATTTCATAAAGGAGTAATTTGGAGCCTCAACTCGCAGGCAAATCATTACATCAGGTGATTTCAGCAGAACTGCACAAAATGATCAGATGGGCAGGTACTTATGCTGCTGCTATGTACTCCAAAGTTCACTCGGACAAGCATCGATGTTGACAAGAAGTGCCTATATTCATTCGAGTATCAATCGGCGTCAACCAATTGTCAAATTCCAAGTATTAGGAGAGTGAACGCCAAAAATATTGCTTGGTGCATAGCCTAAAAAAACGCAGTCCAGTCTTTGTTCCCAACTTGTGCCTTTTGGTTATCGGCACATATCGTAGCGAACTATATGGCATGGAGTCTAAAGATTCCAGACAAGTTGGTTGACGCGTATATTCATCTGGCACTTAATCAGTCTGCACGCCAAGGATGCTCCATTTCAGTTGAGCTGCACAAAAAATTTGGGTGGTTCATTTTCTCAACCGCCTCCTTTCTCGTCTGCAATGTAAAATTTTGGCGAGATACAGGACCAAGATGATCCAGTAAACTAGTTGGATGAAAGTAGTGGCCAAGTTGCTCAAACCTCCCTCGGCACGAGGCCACTATTTGAGGATAAACCTACAAGCAAAGTTCAGATTGTCTGTGCTGCCTCTTCTGTACTCGAAAGTTTACTCGTACAAGAACTAATTTTAGCAAGAAGTACCTCCGATCGAACACCATTTATTAGTCTGTACCCTAGGTAATCGTAGTTCGTCCATGGATCATATTGGCTGTGATCTCAATCATTTGGATGCATAAACATACTAAACATGTGTATATCTGAATCTTTTTGTGAATTATGTATGAATATTGTCATGTGATCTATCAATCATTTGGATGCATAGATATGCTGAGCTTGTGTATATATGAATCTTTTGAGTTGTTGATAGTGAAGGTTGGCTCTGAATATGAACGTGTCCCGTGAACTTGAGTTTGATATGAATGTTTACCTTTTCTGTTGTATTTGTGTGTGAACTTGTTAGTATGCCTACTATGGGGTATAAAACGCAGGTCTCTTATAAAAGTAATGATGTGTCCAATTTATGTTTTCCCTTCTAACCACATTATATATATTTATATTATTACTATTATCGTATATTTTATAGAGACTTATATATACATTATAAAAACATCCCACGTGTTATTAACTTATAAAAGTAAATGTTTAACGGATGTTGGCAAGGAAAATCCTGGTTGTTTTTGACTCACAAGCAAGGAAAATCCTGGTGATTGCGTACAAAAGCTTGCGAAGATTTTAAGGACCAATTTAATAATAACACGCTCATTTTTATTTTGAGCAATAACTCGCTAATTTATTAATTATATATATATATAATGTGCCTCTCCGGTTTATTCTTTGATATTAATTGCTCCTTCTAACATAACATTATATATATAACGAGCCCACCTAATACATGTATTTCAAGGAAGTGCAAATGGGCTGGGATTTCGTAGAAAATATAAATGGGCCTGATTGACACGAAATTATTTGTTCACTCAGCCCAGCAAATGGACTGTACATTCTAGAAAACATGGGTTAAATATATGCCACATTTTTCCAGGCTAACATGTGGGCCAATAGGTCGAAGCCTACGCAGGGCGTTGTCAACTTGGTCAACAAATGATTGTGTCATCCACATCCATTGGATTTATGTCCAACGGTCGGCATGCACCTTCAATCTCTCGTATTCTTCCTCCAGCGTCGCCGGGACCGCCTGGTCCGGCCTCCGGCGGCTAGCGACTCTGCTTAGCACGCATCGCTGCGAAGCACTACCCCACCGCCAGCCAGGCTATCCCTCCACCCATCGACACGTCCTGTTATTCTCCACAGACTACAACCCCACGCCGCAACAGAACCAGTTGTAACCCTTCTCCTCTCAATCTGTGGCTCCACTACCGCGTTTTCCCATCTCCGAGTCGTTCCCGTCCAAGGCCTCGCCGTTGTCCACCGCCTCGCTGTGTTCGGTGCGGCATGGTCAACAAACGAGAGTCATCAGATGAGGACTGTACGTGGAGAGCCTGATGGCTGGGACCCACGAGGTCCATGGTCACACGCAAGGAAAGTTCCTCCTTATTAAGATGAAAACAATGTTTCCTCCACCTGAAAGCTGGGACCCACCAGCTGTATCTTCGCACGGAAGGAAGTGCCTCCTTGTTTTGTGAAAACATTATTCATCCCGTTGACAGCTGGGACCCGTCAGATTTGGTGACTGACTTGTGGGCCTACTAAGCGGACGTGTATGCACGGCTTTGTCAACTTAATGAACAAATGATTCTAGCAGCTGGACCGTTGGATGTTAATCCAACAGTCGTGCTCCTTCTTCAACCTTTGTTCTTGCTCCTGTCTCCCGTGGGCGGCACCGCGGCTGTGCTGCCGTGCACCCGAACCAGTGAAGTTTCCCACTCCTCTCCATCTACGACTCCACTGCCCCATCTTTCCCATCTCCGGGGTTGTTCCAGTCTGGGTGCGCTCGGCATAGTGTGGTCAACGTTGTCAACAACCGAGAGTCATCGGAAGATGACTGTACGTGAGAGGCTGACAGTGGGGACGCACCACGCCCATGGACGCATGCATGCAACGGAACACGGCGAGGTCAACGTGGTCAAGGAATGACTTCCATCGGAAGTATACTGTACGTGGAGAGTCTCAGCTAGGTCCACGGCCGCATCAAGTAAGTGCCTCCTTATTACGTGGAAAATAATGATTCCTCCAACTGACATCAGGGACCCACTGGACGGGCCACCGTATTTTGCGAAAAAATGTTTGCCCCCACACTACTGGGACCCACCTGATGGGCAACCGTATTTCGCGAAAAAACGTTTCCCCCGCTGTCAGCTCAGACCCATCGGAAGTGCCTCCTTATTACGCACAAAAAATGTATACTCCCCCGGCTAGCTGGGACCCACCTTGGTGGGAGGCTGACTTGTGGGCCTACTAAGTTGACGGGGACGAAGGGCTTTGTCAACTTAGTCAATATGAACGATTCTAGCTCTAGTGACCGTGCGATGTCCATCCAACAGCCATAGTGCTTCTTCAACCTCTGGTCTTCTTGCTCTAGTCGCCCAAAGCAGCGCCGGTCGTGCTGCATGCTCCTGCCTCCCGTGGCTGGCTGTGCTGCCGCGGAGGCCACACTGCCCCCTACTATTCCCACCGCTGGCCAGGCCCTGCGGCGACGGCAGCCTCACACCGCAGCCGAACCAGTGAACCCTCGTACTTCTCTCCGCGCGGGCTTCCACTACCGCGTCTTCCCCGGCTCCACGCCGTCCCCTTCCTAGGCCTCACCATCGTCCACCACCGTGGTGCTTTCCGCGCGGCGTGGTCAACGTGGTCAAGGAACGACTTCCATCGGAAGAGTACTGTACGTGGAGAGGCTGACAGCTGGGTCCACGGCCACAGCCCAGTTTTTTTGTGATTTGCCAAGTAAGTCGCATTGTCAGGCATGTTGGGCTGCAAATCTTTCAAGACGAGGAGCGCTTTCATTCGGCTGCCCGAGAAAATGGCCCATTAGTAATGAGAAATGGGCTCTACATTTTTAAAACACATCAAACCGGCAATTAGTTTCAAATATCTTTTTTTATTTCAAGATTTTAAATTACATTAATTTTTATGCATGGAGAATTTGTTGGATTTTATATTGATATACATTTATTTTGAAATCAGTTTGAATGTGAGTCGAAATTTCGGGATTAAAAACAGTTTGTACCGCACCGAAATATGCAAAATTTCGTATAATTTTTTAATCGTGGCCACAATATGGGCTGTAGTGCTAACAAAAAGAATATGGGCTACAAAAAAACCTTAATAATTAGCAAATGGGTTGTAAATTATTAGAAATAATGGTAGATGGGTTGAATGTTGTTGTCCACAGATTTGAGGATTTCCTAAAAAAAGGTTGACGCATAAGTAGTGACTGTTGGATGGCCATTCAACGACCGTCGTGCTTCTTCAATTTCTGCTCTTCCTGCTCCAGCCGCTCAAACAAGCGCCGGCGGGACTGCCTGCTCCCTCCTCCCCGCGGCCAGCTCTGCTGCCGCGCAGGCCTCACCGCCCCACCGTACTCCCATCGATGGCCTAGCCATCCCTCTACTCACCCACACCTGTTGTTATTCTCCGGTGACGGTAGACGAACCAGTAAACCCTCCTACAGTCGTACTGCCCTCCGCGTGGGAAACAACTGTCGAGTATTCCCTGCCTCCGTGTCATTCCCTTCCTAGGCCTCACCGTCGTCCACCGCCCTGGTGCTCTCGGCGCGACCTGGTCAACATGGTCAATGACTGACATGCATCTGAAGTGGACTGTACGTGGAGATGCCGACAGCTGGGTCCATGGCCGCGTGCAAGGAAATGCCTCCTTATTATGCGCAAAATAATGATTCCTCCACCTGACATCAGGGAGCCACCGAAAGGGCCTCTGTATTTTGCGAAAAAACGTTATCGCCACTGACAGCTCGGACCCACCAGCTATATCTTCGCACGCAAGGAAGTGCCTCCTTATTACGCATAAAAAAAATAAATACTCCCCCTGTTAGCTGGGACCCAGTATAGTGGCAGGCTGACTTGTGGGCCTAAGTTGACGGGGACGGAGGGCTTTGTCAACTTAGTCAATATGCACGATTCTAACTCCAATAACCGTACAATGTCCATCCAATGGCCGTAGTGCTTCTTCAACCTCTGGTCTTCTTGCTCCAGCTGCCCAAACCAACGCCGATCGTGCCTCGTGCTCCTGCCTCCCGTGGCCGGCTGCGATGCGGCGGAGGCCTCACTGCCCCTACTACTCCCACCGCTGTCCAGGCCATCCCTCTACTCACCCACATCCCCTATTATTCTGCGGCAACGGCAGCCTCACACCGCAGCGAACCAAACCCTCGTACTCCTCTACGTGTGGGCATCCACTACCGCATCTTCCCCGGCTCCACGTCGTCCCCTTCCTAGGCCTCGCCGTCGTCCACCGCCCTGGTGCTCTCGGCGCGGCGTGGTCAACATGGTCAAGGAACGGCTTCCATCGGACATGGACTGTATGTGGAGAGGCTGATAGCTGGGTCCACGGCCGCAGAAGGAAGTGCCTCCTTATTACGTGCAAAATAATTATTCCTCCACCTGACAGCGGGGACCCACCGGACGGGCCACCGTATTTCATGAAAAAAATGTTTGCCCCTGACTGGTGGGACCCACTAGCTACATCTTCGCACGCAAGGAAGTGCGTCCGGGCAAAAAAACCAAAACGATTTGCCCCCCTGACTGCTGGGACCCACCAGCTACATCTTCGCAGGCAAGGATGTGCCTGACGGTCGGGACCCACCTGGTCGAAGCGTACGTAGCGTTGTCATTCTGGTCGCGAACGTGTATGTACATATATACTGGTCGATGTAGAGGCGTGCATGTGTCATAGTAGAGGCGCGTACGTGTTGCAGTAGAGGCGCGCACGTAGCATGTACACGTATGTACAGCGGCCAGGGTGCAAGAAAGAAAATACGGCCATGTATGTGTACATACGGGCGGGGTCTCGAACGCCTACTTGCGCATACGTACGACCAGGGCTCGTGTACATGGCTGGGTCGGAACGGAGAAATAGCCTCATTGTCGTGTTCATGGGGAGGCAACGGAATGCGTCGTGTTCGTGGGGAGGCAAGGGAATGCGTCGTGTTCATCGGGAGGCAACGGAACGCGTGGGAGCCATCCGGCTGGGTCAGAACGGAATGCATGGTCATGTTCATCGGGAGGGCTTGGACGGAACAGGCGATGGAAACGAGGCCTGGTGTACCGCACAACGGAGGAAACGGACCTCCTATGTTCGAAACGGGGTCCTGTTGATCGGGAGGGGTGTGGT